>NC_044987.1:92101565-92401565 GCF_008728515.1 Papio anubis | reverse complement strand
TTGCTGCCTCTGAAAACCAGGAAAGGTCGGTAGAATATCAACCAAGACATGGAATTTCCAGGGAGGTCTCATTTCAAAATGTCATCAACAAGAACCATATGGACCTCTATGAGAGGGATGATTAAACGGGCCTGAGTTTGAATGAAAGGATAATGTGTGCCCAACCTGTAACTAACACAAAGGAGGTAAAGTGGCAGAGGGTCTTGTATGAGCAACAGCCATTTCCTGATAACTGTGTGGACCGGCGGTTCCTGGAAGAGCAGCTCCTGGAAGAGCTCCGGAAAAACATCCATGCTCGGAAATACCAATATTGGGCTGTGGTATTTGACTCCAGTGTGTTGATCCTGCAGCTGTGCAGTATTTGTGTGTTTCTGGTTATCTGGTGGTATATGGATGAGGGTCTTCTGGCCCCCCACTGGCTTGTTGGGACTGTCCTGGCTTCTTCACTGATCGGGTATACTTTGTTTGAGCTCACTTATGGAAGTGAAGGGCAGAAGAGTGGGCGGATCCGGTGGGCTGACCTGAAGAGTGCCCTAGTCTTCATTACTTTCACTTATGGCTTTTCACCAGTGCTAAGACCCTGCCAGAGTCTGTCAGCACTGACACCATCTAGGCCATGTTGCTCTTCATGCTGTTAGACCACCTCATCTCTTTTAACTATGGTGCCAATGATGCCTTTGTATCCATTATATCCAGTAACTATCCTTGAACACGGCCATCTTGGCTTCTGGAGGCTTGGCTTCATGCCTTCCCCAGTCCCTGCATGTCTCCATCATGGTAACACTTGCCATCCAGATTTTTGTCCTGTGGCTCATGTTACAGGAGAAACTAAAGGCATGGACTCCCAAGGGCTATGTAGTGGTTACACTGCTTTTTGCCTTTTTGGCCTTGGAAGAGCTGTGGGAGCCATACTCTTTGCCCTTCTGTTGACTTCTGTCTCATGTCTCTGTTCATTTTACCTCATTCGCCTGCAGCTTTTTAAAGAAAACATTCACGGGCCTTGGGATACACCATCCCCCAGCCACGGGATGAAGCTGAAATCAAGGAAGACTTGTCCAGGTTCCTCAGCTAAATTAGGGACATTCTGATAGACTAGCCTCGTAACTAGTATAAAACTTAAAGACAGGCCAAGTACGGTAGCTCATGCCTGTAATCCCAACACTCTGGGAGGCCCGAGGCGGATGGATCACGAGGTCAAGAGTTTGAGACCAGCCTGGCCAACATGGTAAAACCCCGTCTCTACTAAGAATCCAAAAATTAGCCAGGCGTGGTGGTACATGCCTGTAATCCCAACTACTTAGGAGTCTGAGGTAGGAGAATTGCTTTAACCTGGGAGTCGGAGTTTGCAGTAAGCTGAGATCGCACCACGGCACTCCAGCCTGGGTGACAGAGCAAGACTCCATCTCGAAAAAAAAGAAAAAAAAACTTGAACATAAGAGTTCCATTCTGGATGCAGCATGTCATTGTGGTAAGAGAAGAGAGATTAAAACAAAACAACAAAATGAACCAAAGGCTTGGGTGGTGAGGGTACTTATCCTTTCTATAATTCTGTGGATGAAAAAGCTTTCTGGGGCCCTCTTGAATCATTTGCTGTAACAAATGAAGTGATATGTTTTCTATTAAAAAAAAACACACATTCAAACAAACAAAAAATAATAAATATGAATAAAAGTACCCTCACAAAATGCGGCCAGTCTGCCAGATTACAGAGACCCAGATTCTCCAGTCTCCTGTCTGGAACCCAAAAAGATACATCTGGCTCTACGTTTATTGTTGAGGAGAGACAGGGTCTGGCTCTGTCACCCAGGCTGGAGCACAGTGGCACGATCATAGTTCACTGCATCCTTGAACTCCTGGGTGCAAGCGATCCTTTTGCCTCAGCCTCAGCTTGTAGCTGGGAGTACAAATGTGTGCCACCATGCCGGCTAATTTTTTTTTGTATTTTTTGTAGAGATGTGATCTCACTATGTTGCCCAGGCTGGACTTGAAATCCTAGGTTCAGGTGATCCTCCTGCTGTGGCATCCCAAAGTACTGGGATTATAGTGTAAGCCACCATGCCCAGCTCTGTTTTTTGTTTTGTTTTTTGTTTTATCACATCATTATAGATTAGAACCAACATCAGCTCTGATCTGCATACATGTAATTTCTACCTGAGTTTCTACAGCCAGATCCAAGTCCTTGTATAAACCCTGGGACCATCAGCAATCTCAAAAATCCTGAAAGCAGAATGTATTCTGACTCTTCTGGGTCTGATACCCTTCTCATGGAGTATCTGCTTTCCTCCCCATCAGTCCTACTGGAATACCTACCCAACTGCTTCTTCAAGTCTTCCTTGAAAACACAAAATCACTGCATTTCCTTACAAAGAAGGATCAGAGAAAACAGCTGCTTGCAGTAAAATGTAGTCCTTCCCCCTGGTTGTGTAGGAACGACTGCTAGCCTTCCTGGAGTCTTTCTGAAATGGCTTCCAAGTTTCTTTTCTTTTCTTTTTTTTTTTTTTTTTTTAAGACAGAGTCTCACTCTGTTGCCCAGGCTGGAATGTAGTGGTGCGATCTCAGCTCACTGCAGCCTCTGCCTCCCGAGTTCAAGCGATTCTCCTGCCTCAGCCTCCCAAGTAGCTGGGATTACAGGTGCGTGCCACCACACCCAGCTAATTTTTGTATTTTTAGTAGAGATGGGGCTTCACCATGTTGCCCAGGCTGGTCTCAAACTCCTGACCTCAGATGATCTGCCTGCCTCGGCCTCCCAAAGTGCTGGGATTATAGGCATGAGCCACCACGCCCGGCCAGCTTCTAAGTTTCTCTTAGCTTCCTGTCCAGAAGGCTTTAGGTGCCGATATTACTTGCTTTTCTGGCAGTTGGAGGTCATTCCAGTTTCATGGCTCTGCTTCTAATATAATGTCTCTGTCTAAAATGCACACATGCACGTGTACACTTTAAAAAAAAAAAAAACAAAAAACAGAACAGATCATCTATGCGACCCAAATCACTCACACTCAGAGGACATGTCAGGAATTCTGGTCACTGAAGTTCCTCGAAAAATAATGCTCAAACACCAGGGATTTTCTATGACTTCCTTATTTAGGAGATTCGTGAACTCAAGCTATTTTATCTGAAAACAGTTAAATCTAATTCCAGAATTTAATTCAATCAACACATCTGCGTATTGTCTCAGAGTCAATTTTTCAGTAAGAATTCCAGACATTTCTCTTCCTTTACAGTAAAGTATTTTTCAAAATATTTCCTCCTTGATTTTCAAGGCTTAAAAGTCAAATAATTTCCTTTCACTAGATCTCATAAGTCATAACTGCTCTCACCTAGATGCAGGAGTAATTTTGTATAAAATAACAAGCTTTTTAAAGTCCAATAACTCTGTATCTTTGGGGGACGGTTAAAAGAAAGAATGTTTAAATATTTTTAAAAAAAGTAAAAAAGAAAAAAGAGAGAGAGACAAATAACTCTCCTCTAGAAAAAAGGGCCTGGGAGCCCTGGCTAGGCCAGGCAGGGAGGAAGCAATAAATAGGGGGAGAAAATGGCAATAAGACGTTATGTAGCCCTTCTAACAAAACTACCCGGAGGGAGGGGTGAGGGACAAGGCTGTCCGAGGGAGGGCAGGAGGTGAGGCCATGGCTTGGTCTCTTTTGCACTTGGATGGCTGTCAGCTCAGCATGGGGCATCTGAAAGAACTACCCAGATTGCAGAAGAGCCTCCTTAGAAGGACATGATGGGGGAGGAGTGGAGACACAGCCGAGTGTTACCTATAAAACTCGAGAACAAAAAGCTTCTTTGATTTGTAAACTTGCACTCATAAATACAATCTCTCAAAATAGAATTCACTGGATTTTTCAACAAGTCTTTTCAACAGTGATACACAATATTCTTCCCTTTGGAATCGGTGCTGTTAAATAGACATGTACTATATAGCCATTTTCCAATGCAACATTAGAGTTGAGAACAGGTATTCTGCGGCTAGTGAGTAATACTGCTGCTGTAGGGTGCATACACGTTAGGATCGGACGAGGATCTTACTGAGGATTGCATCATAGTAGGGACAGAAGACCATCTTGTTATAGTTGACCAGGCGAGCAAATTTAATAGCAACTTCCTCCAGCTCTCTCTGAACTGGACTGAGTCCCCCAGGGACTGTGGGCAATGGCTTCTGATGACCCGAGGCAAGGTAGGTTTCTAAGAAGGTCAGGATTCGAGATTCTGAGACAAAAAAGAAAGTGGTCAGTTGTTTCTTGTCCTTCACTTTACAAACCTGACTGTGCCTCAGTTCTCAGCTTAACCATCACCTCTTAGGGGAAGTTGTCCCCGATCAATACTCCTAGACCAAATACCCACAACACCTTGCACGTCTGCACATTCATCCCATTTATAATGTTTTCTCTCCACTCTAGATGGTTAGTTTCATGAAGGTAAGAGCCATGCTCATCTTGTTCACCATGTCTCCTCAGCACTCAGCACAGTGCCCAGCATGAGACCCAGCTCCCAGGAGAAGCTCAAACACACTTGGAATGCAAGAATGAATCCATGAGTGGCCAGGTGCAGTGGCTCACGCCTGTAATGCCAGCACTTTGAGCACTTTGGGAGGTTGAGGTGGGTGGGTCACCTGAGGTCAAGAGTTCAAGACCAGCCTGGCCAATGTGGTGAAGCCCCGTCTCTACTAAAAATACAAAAATCAGCCAGGTGTGGTGGTGTGCACCTGTAGTCCCAGTTACTCGGGAGCCTGAGGCACGAGAATCACTTGAACCCAGGAGGTGGAGGTTGCAGTGAGCTGAGATCAGGCCACTGTACTCCAGCCTGGTGACAGAGCAAGACAATCACATAAAAAGGTGGAAAAATCAAGCAGGAATTACAGGTTCAAAATACAGGTTCAAAATTTTTCCTACTAAGCCTCCATGAAAGCAGCTCATGCTTCCTTCTCTGATGCCTGCATGGAAGTCGTGGGCATTTGTAAACTTGTCCTACTTGGAAGAATAATTTATGTTGATGCTTTCTTTTCTAGTCCATTCCCCTTCACAATGCTTTTGCACCCTTGTGTATCCTTATGAAAAAAGATTTGATCCAGTCACACTTCTTGCAGATTTTATCACAAAAACAATAGAGATATTTATATGGAACGGACTTTTTCAAGCTATATGCCTTGCCTCCTGCCTGGGGAATCCTCTCAGGTGCAAATAACTTATACCCTCCTGAGCCTCACAACACAGACAGAAACTGCTGACAGGACAAGACAGGGCCTTATCACCCTTATTATTATTATTATTTTTTCAAGACACGGTTTCATTCTGTCACCCAGGCTGCAGTGCAGTGGCACAATCTCAGCTCACTGCAACCTTGGCCTCCCGAGTTCAAGCGATTCTCCTCCCTCAGTCATCTCAGTAGCTGCGATTACAGGCGCATGCCACCATGCCCAGCTAATTTTTGTCTTACTAGTAGAGGCGGGGTTTCACCATGTTGCCCAGGCTGCTCTCGAACTCCTGACCTCAAGTGATCCATCCGCCTCAGCCTCCCAAAGTGCTGGGATTACAGGCATGAGCCGCCGCACCCAGCCCTATCACTCTTCTTCTTTCTTCTCCTTCTTTTTTTTTTTTTTTTTTTTTAAAGATGGAGTTTCCCTCTTGTCTCCCAAGCTGGAGCGCAATGGCGCAATCTCGGCTCACTGCAACCTCTGCCTCCCGGGTTCAAGTGATTCTCCTGCCTTAGCCTTGCAAGTAGCTGGGACTACAGGCACACGCCACCATGCCCAGCAAAGTTTTGTATTTTTCGTAGAGATGGGGTTTCACCATGTTGGCCAGGCTGCTCTCTAACTCCTGACCTCAGGTAATCTGCCCACCTTGGCCTCCCAAATGCTGGGATTACAGGCGTGGGTCATCACGCCTGGCCCTGTTCACCCTTATTCTTTTTTTTTTTTTTTTTGAGACAGAGTTTCGCTCTTGTTGCCCAGGCTGGAGCGCAATGGCACAATCTCGGCTCACCGCAACCTCCACCTCCCAAGTTCAAGCGATTCTCCTGCCTCAGCCTCGCAAGTAGCTAGGATTACAGGCATGCACCACCATGCCCAGTTAATTTTGTATTTTTAGTAAAGGCGGAGTTTCTCCATGTTGGTCAGACTGGTCTGGAACTCCCAACTTCAGGTGATCTGCCTGGCTCGGCCTCCCAAAGTGCTGGGATTACAGGCATGAGCCACCACGCTCAGCACCCTTATTCTTAAGTTAGTTTGGTTCTCTAAGGTTCCCAGGGCTGGCAGCCTCACCCAAGTAGAAATCTTTGTATTGTTCCTACCCAAAGACTGGTTTTTCTTTTCTTTCTTTCTTTCTTTTAGAAATAGGGTCTTTCTCTGTCACCCAGGCTAGAGTGCAGTGGTGAAATCATAGCTCACCGCAGCCTCAATCTCCTGGGCTCAAGTGATCCTCCTGCCTCAGCCTCCCGAGTAGCAAGGACTACAGATGCATGTCACTATCCTGGCTAATTATATATATTTTTAAAAATTGTTTTGTAGAGATGGGGGTCTCACTATGCTGCCCAGGTAGTCTCAAACTCCTGGTTTTAAGTGATCCTCCCAGTAAGGGCTGGTTTTCAATCTGTTGATAACTGGCTGTTACAAAACAACCCAGGCAGCAGGATGAGAAGCAACTTGCTGGCCACAGGTCTACTTACAGGTACTTTCCTGCCTCCCTACCAAGGTTGTGAGTATAAATCTTGACTGGGTGCAGTGGTTCATGCCTGTTAACCCCAGCACTTTGGGAGGCTGAGGCAGGCGGATCACTTGAGTCCAGGAATTTGACACCAGCCTGGCCAACATGGCAAAACCCTGTCTTTACAAAACATACAAAAAATTAGCCGGGTGTGGTGGTGCATGCTTGTAGTCCCAGCTACTTGGGAGTCTGATGTGGGAGGACTGCTTGAGCCTGGGAGGTGGAGTGCGGAGGTGCAGTGCAGTGAGCCGAGATCGCACCACTGCACTCCAGTCTGGAAGACAGAGTGAGACCTTGTCTCAAAAACAAACAAACAAAACTATATATTTACAGTATACAGCATGATGTTTTAAATATATGTATATACTATGAAATGATTAAATCAAGCTAATTAACAGAATTTTTCATAAAGCCATTGCTGTGATAACTAATAGCTAATATTACAGAATATTTTAAATGTTTTACAGAATATGCCTTAAAATATTTTAATACTTCAAGTTTATTATAAATTTTAAACAGCAATATCTTAATATTACCATTTTAACAGTTTTATTACATTTGATGTGTTAATAGTATTATATACTAATATTTAATAATATTTTAATTGTGTTTTTAAATAACATCTTCATTTTACTATTCAGCTCTTTTCGTAACAGCTCCTATTTATTGAGCACTTACTATGTGCTGCCAGGCACTATGGCAAGCACTTTACCTTTTCATCCCAGGCAGTCCCTGCAGCAACCTTGTAAGGTTGCTGCTCTTATTCCAGCTTTAGAGATGAGGAAACTCGAGTGTCAAGTTACACGCCCAAGTTGCACAGCAAGCCCTGGGACACTGCTTGTGAACCCAGGAGAGCGATTCCAAGGTCGCAGCCCTTCGAACAATGATGGCTGCCTGGTCCTGTGCCCATCTGTTGGGTGGCCCTGGTCTCTCTGTGGTGCTTCATTACACCATCTTCTCACCCATCAGCACCTTAACCCCAACTAAGCCCTCAGGTTTCTTCAGAGGAGACTGTCCTCCAGCCCCTCGGAGGGCATATCCCTGCTGCCTGCCTTCCCCAAACGTACCCATGATCCTGCGAATGGGGTCATCAGGGCTGGCCACGGCCTGGATCTGGCCCTTGAGCACGGTCTCCTTGTCCGTGGTGAAGGGGGAGGACCCACACAGGGAGAGGCAGCTGCTCACCTCCAGGCACACCTTCTCCCCGATGGTAGTGAGGACGTCCTTCAGATGGAAGGAGCTGGGGCAGAGGAGGGGAGAAAGGGCCTATAAGTAAAATACACCTCTAACCGGCTCCAACCGCCCACAACTGGGTGAGAAAGACAGCACCAATAACTGGATTTATGTGTTCAATGGACAATTTGTGACTCTTTTCCCTGCCACCTTACCTCGCAGGCTGTGCATACCTGACCAGGGGGACTTCTTTCTCTCCCTCTGCTAGAAAAGACAGTGGGAAGGGCAGGGGCTCTCAGAGTATACCAGGACCAACGACCCAAAGCACAACTTCCTGCTAGCCTCTCTGTGATAAAAATCAGCCTGGAATGACCTCAGAATATCTCGATATACCTCTGGAGGAATACACAAGAAAGCAAGCATTTGGTAGCTGTGGGACAAGAGGGAGAGAGAAACTTTTCGTTGGATGTCCTTTTGTACCTTTTGATTTTTGAAACATGCACACGTATTAACTACTTTTAAAAGAATAGAGTCCGGGCTCGGTGGCTCACGCCTATAATCCCAGAACTTTGGAAAGCCAAGGCAGATGGATCAGGAGTTCGAGGTCAGGAGTTCAAGACCAGCCTGGCCAACATGGTGAAATCCCATGTCTACTAAAAATACAAAAAGATTAGCTGGGCATGGTGGCAGGTGCCTGTAATCCCAGCTACTCTGGAGACTGTGGTAGGAGAATCACTTGAACCCAGGAGGTGGAGGTTGCAGTGAGCCGAGATCACGTCATTGCACTCCAGCCTCGGCAACAAGAGTGAAACTCTATCTCAAAAAAAAATTTTTTTTAATTAAAAAATTAAAAAAAAAAATAAAAGAATAAAGAAAAGTCAAATCCTAAAGTTAAAAAAAAAAAGAGTATCTGGATTCCCTGGGTCCCCCAGGTTCTCCCAGGGTGCCTGCAGGGAGCCCCCCTGCTGGCAGGCATGCTGTGAGAAGGTAACTGCCTCTGTTCTGGGTCTAGATCCTTTGTATGTAGAATTACTGGGGGGCGTGGGAGCAAGCCCCAGCACTCACCATTGGCACCAGTTCTGTGCCCACCCCTGGAGGGCCAGGGTGGATATGGGAGTGCAAGGCTGGGCTCCCAAGAAAGCCCTGACCTGGGTCCCTCCCTCAGCAGGAGCTTTGACAGAGTAGTTCTCCAGGCAGGGACCTAGGTGACAGCCCAGAGCTGCGCCTGTGCAAAGGCCTCAGGCTAGGCCCTCAGCCGAGCAAACAGTTTCCTGGCCTCTCAGCAAACTAGTTTGACTGTCAAAACTGTTGAACCCCTAGTCACAACACCTGGACATGCCCCACACTGCAATGAACATACCCATGCTTTGTGCAAATTCAGCAGTAAAATTTCTGCATTTTGTAAGGATGAGAATGTTTAGGGGGTACTTCCCTTGAAGAAGTCTCTGAACTGGACCTTGTCAGATAGAGCATTACTTAGAACCACTCAAAGATATTCTATAGGCTGGAAACCACAGAAGTCACCCAACATGACTCCATGGTAGGAGTGGTCATGAAGCCTGCACGCGTGCAGATGTGGACTCGTGCTGGGTAAGAAAATGGTGCATTACACTGAGCACAGAACACCTGCGGGGAACACGCAAGTGCAGAACACTTCAACCACATACATGCAGCTCTGCAGGAATACAGCTGGTTTCCCTCATGACCGTCCCATAGAGCTCTGCTTTTCACTGTTAGTTGGTTATGAAAGCAATTCAGTGGGTAGCAACCAATATTTTTTTAATGGAATAAGAATAGAGTAGAAAATATCAGGCTGCATTAAACATGGTTAGGGTCAGTTCCATTTTGAAGAGGTTCTCGTTTCTGTTACATGTGTGTTAAGTGTGTACTAGGTCACAACGGAAAATGAATTTCTTACTGCGGGTCCTAGTCACAAACATTTTTGTCCCAATTAATGTCTCTGGGTTTCAGTTTCCTCATAAGTTCCAGTAGGAGTTTAATACATTTGAATGGCTTTGGGAGAGGAATAAAGCACTCAACAAACATCAAACACAAGAACCTTGGAGGTCAGGAGACAAAGACAACCCCATTAAAGAAGGAAGGGGTCAGACAGCATTCTGTTCCCTGCGTAGGGAGAATAAATGAGTTGATGGCACTCAGCACTGGGCCAGGCCCCGGGAGGAGCACGCTAACAGGCAATGGAGGGCCACAGGACCCCTAAGCCCAGGATCTTCGACTCCTCAAGGCAAACAACCATTGATATCAGCACTCCTCACCCTGCCCATGGCCTACCCCCCTGCCCGAGCCACTTCTTCTCTCACCCCCTAAATGCTCCCTCACATCTACTATGCGCCCCATGCCAAAATTTAAACTTAAGAGCATAAATCTAATTACGTTCCCCCTCTTGCTTCAAACCCTTCAATGGCTCCCTACAGCTCTTAGGACAATAACCCAACTCCTCAGTGTGGCCTCTAAGGCCCTATAGGCTACTCGGTTAGTCACACACATTTTAAAGCCACTATCCTAGAGCTTTGCTAACCCTGCAGCAGATTCTAACTTTGACCCTATGACCCTGAATAAACTCTGCTGGGGTCTTCGCCAAGTGAACCAACTGAGACAGCAAGGTTTCTTCTCAGTTCCTAGAGAGTGGCCCTGGGGTCTGCCTTACAGTGGGAGACCCCTCTGGGAGACTCTAGTCGGCTTTCTGCCATCCACTGCCTCCCATCCATGCATGAAAGTTCCACTTACGGTAGGTGCATATCTGTTAGCAAAATCTTCACAATCATCTTGAGTTTCTCAGCAAAGTCGGCCTGGCTGGAAATTCCTGGGGCTGCCATGCTGAAGGTGATCAGCAACACAGCCCCCAGAACGGTCAGTTGTTCCAGCTGCAACTGGAGCTCGTGGAAGCGAGACTGGTCCATTAAAACTGTCTGTAATGAACAGAAGAGGCCATCGCTGAGCTGCAGGTCCAGGCTAGCAAGCAGAGGGCAGGAGCGCCACAGCCCCCACACCTGCCTCTGCAGCTTCCCTCAGGGTTTGCGCTGGTGTGTCAGAGCTTTGAGGAAGTCTGGTGTGAAATAACCCCTCCATCTCAGAGTCATTCCTCCTGAGCAAGGACGCAGTATAGCATCCTCACTAAGAACACATACAGGCCTGGGTGTAAAGCCAGGCTCCACACTTAATAGCATGACCTCCCTGGCTGGCCACGGTGGCTCACACCTGTAATCCCAGCACTTTGGGAGGACTAGGTGGGCAGATCACCTGAGGTCAGGAGTTCAACACCAGCCTGACCAACATGGTGAAACCCCATCTATACTAA
This sequence comes from Papio anubis, assembly GCF_008728515.1. Classification (NCBI taxonomy): domain Eukaryota; kingdom Metazoa; phylum Chordata; class Mammalia; order Primates; family Cercopithecidae; genus Papio; species Papio anubis. Next base: position 92,390,372 of record NC_044987.1, on the reverse strand, counting down.
AAATACAAAACTAGCCGGGTGTGGTGGCGCATGTCTGTAATCCCAGCTACTCGAGAGGATGAAGCAGGAGAATCTCTTGAACCCAGGAAGCAGAGGTTGCAGAGAGCTGAGACTGCACCACTGTACTTCAGACTGGGCAACAAAAGTGAAACTCCATCTCAAAAAAAAAAAAAAAAAAAGAAATCATGACCTCATGCAAGCATCGCCAACTTTGTCAGGCCTCTGCAGAATGGGGACTCCCAAATCACAGGGCTGTTTTAAAGCTGAAGAAAGATGCTACATATAAAGTGGCTGGCAGAGCCAGCGCTCGATAAATAAAAGTGATACCTATTGTTGGGAAGAAAAGTATAATGAGGTACAGACCTAGGGTCACCAACTCCTCCCAGTTTGTCTGGGACTGTCCCAGTTTTCAAATGGAAATTCCCAAGTCCTGTAAACCCCCACTCGGTCCCTAGCAAACTAGGACAGCTAGTCATCCTGTACAGAGCAATGGAAGGCCAGGTGCAGTGGTGGGTGCCTGCAGTCCCAACTACTGGGAGGCTCAGGCAGGAGGATCGCTGAGGCCAGAAGTTCGATGCTGCAGTGCACTATGATTATGCCTGTGAATAGCCACTACACTGCAGCTTCGACAACAGAGTGAGACTCCATCTTAAAACAACAACAAAAATCCCAGAGCGATGGAAGGGAGGAGTGTCTTGCGGGCAGAGCCTACACTTACTCACCTTGGTACCCACTCAGCACCCAGCACAAAGGAAGCTTGTAAAAACTGGCAAATAAATAGAGAGGAAGAGAAAAAACAGGAAGCACAGAGAGTAGAAGTGACAGAGAACAACCTAAAGCCTCCCGGAAAGCAAGCGTGTTCCCACGACTGCCTCCCCCATGTTAAAGGGAGCCCTGGGTCCTACCATGCCAGCGATTCTGCCCGTGTAGGTGAGGGAAGGAGAAGGGAAAGGCTGAGCAGATGGGTGTCTGATCTGAGAGAGTTTACAGGCTCATCGAATGGACTCTAAGGACCTTTCTCGCTGTCAGAAACAGATGTGCCAAATCAAGACATGAACAATGTGGGGTCACAGCCAAGAAGTAAAAACTCTGAGGATTGAGAATCTTCTGCTGCTACAAATACAATCCCAAGGACTCATCGTCAGCCTGTTTTCTGAGTTCACATGGCTTTGTGGCTTCCCAACAGTCCGCAGGATGTGAGTTTAGGATGCAGATTGCCAAGGATCAATTCCTGGAGTAGACAGCTGTCCCCAGGGACCATCACCATCTTCCCCACAGCGTTTCTTTTCTTTCTTTCTTTTTTTTTAATTTTTATTTTTTTAACAAGAGAGGGTTTATTCATAAGACTGCCAAGTGAGGAGTCTGGAGAACAGGTCTCACATCCTCCTTTCCATAGAGAGAGCTTAGGGATATTTATGGGATGAAGAAGCAGGGGTATCTAAGGCTTGGGGAAGATGATCAGCGGTAGGGAAAAGGGAGGTATTGGATGGTCTCCCACAGCTATTTTTAAACAGAAATGTCAGGCTAAGAACTTCCCTCCAGAAGAGAACATGCCACAGTTCAAAGGGAACATTTTCTCATCTCCAATTTGACATTCTCTTTAGAGCTTCCTCCAGCACAAAACAGGGAACTCAGAAGCAAGAGGCGAAATCTTAAGCTCACAACTTCTTGAAAGGAAAAATAAGGAACTTACAAGAAAGATATTTAGAGAAGTAGCTGAATCTGAGGCTAGTGATAAGAAACTCATATACCCCCCCAAAAAGAGGAGGGAGTCTACATAACAGAACAGCTATTTAGAGAAACACTGGGGGAATCCCTTCTCAGTCATCTTCTTAAAGAAGTCCTGCAGTTAGAAGTATGTATTGTGAAAGACATAAAAGGAAAAAATATTGTTCAGCATGGAAGGGGAAAAAGTTTCTTTAGATAAAGCTGTGAACAACCACACCTCTGTTGTGGTTTCTATCAAGATGAGCAAAAACAGGAGAAAAGTGCAGCAGCACAGATTGGAGCCTCGTACATTGCTGGTGGGATTGTAAAATGATGCAGCCGCTTTGGAAATCAGTTTGGCAGTTCCTCAAAATGTTAAACTTAAGAGTCACCATGTAACCCAGCAATTCTAATCCTAGGTACGTAACCAAGAGAGGTAAAAACATATGTCCATGCAAAAACTTGTACTAGAATATTCACATAAGCATAATTTATAAAACCAACCCAAATGTTTGTCAACTGATGAATGAATAAACAAAATGTGGTATATCCATACAGAAAAATACATTATTCAGCCTAAAAAAGAAAGGAGGGCTGGGCGTGGTAGCTCATGCCTGTAATCCCAACACTGGGAGGCCAAGGAGGGAGGATCACTTGAGGCCAGGAGTTTAAGATCTGCCTGAGTAACATAGCGAGACCCCTGTCTCTACAAAAAACACATTTAAAAATTAGCTGGGTGTGGTGGTACACTCTTATAGTCCTAGCTACCCAGGAGGCTGAGGCAGGAGGATCACCTGAGCCCCGAAATTCAAAGTTACAGTGAGCTATTGTACCACCTAGCCTGAGCAATACAATGAGACCCTGTCTCTAAAATTTAAAAAAAACGTAAAACTCAGAAAGGGAACACTGACACATACTACAACATAAATGAACCTTGAAGACATTATGCTAAGTAAAATAAGCCAGACCCAAAAGGACAGAGATTGTATAATTCCATTCATATGAGGTATCTGGATTAGTCCAATTCATAGAGACTCAAAATAGAATGGTGGGTGCCAGGGGCCAGAGGGCAGGGGCAATGGAAATTACTGTTTGGTGTGTTTGGTGGGAAGACAGTTTCACAGAAGGAAAAATGAAAATGTTCTGGAGACGGCTGGTGGCAATGGTTGCACAACAATGTGAATGCACTTAATGCCACTGAACTGGAAAACTAGAAATGGTTAAAATGGTAAATTTTATGTTATGTGTATTTTACCACAACAAAGAAAAAAACACAGTGGAAAAGAGGACGAGAGTACTGTTATATATGCTACAACAAGAAAAAACATTGGGGAAAGAAGCCAGGCACAAAAGCTGATAGTGTATGATTTCATTTAAATAAAATGTCCAGGATAGGCAAATCCATAGAGACAGAAAGCAGATTTGTGGCTTCAGGGGTTGGAGGGAGGGGGAAAGGGCAGTGACTGCTAATGGGTGCAGTGTTTCTATTGGAGGTGATGAAAATGTTCTCAATTAAACAGTCGTAATGGATGCATAACTCTGTGACTATACTAAAAAACACTGAGTTGTACACTTTAAAAGGGAGAATTTTCTGGTACATGAATTATATCAGAATAAAGCTATTCTTTTTATTTTTTATTTTATTTATTTATTTATTTATTTTTATTTTTTGAGACAGAGTCTCGCTCTGTCGCCCAGGCTGGAGTGCAGGGGCACAATCTCGGCTCACCACAACCTCCACCTCCCAGGTTTAAGCAATTCTCTGCCTCAGCCTCCCAAGTAGCTGGGGCTACAGGCCCTGCCACCACGCCCAGCTAATTTTTTTGTATTTTTAGTACAGAGAGGGTGTCACCATGTTGCCCAGGCAGGTCTCAAACTCCTGACCTCAAGCAATCTGCCTGCCTCTGCCTCCCAAAGTGCTGGGATTACAGGAGTGAGCCACCGTGCCTGCCCAGAGCTATTCTTTTTAAAAAGTTCAGCAGCACAAAAACAAATATGAGTAGTGAGATGGCTCAGGAGACCTACTTCGGGGAACGGCCTCTGGAGGTGGTCCCACTTCAGAAGCTTCAGATAAGCGTAATTCTGGACAGCAACAGGGCTCAGCCTGGGCATGTCCCCAGAGCCAGCAGCTGCTCCCCCAACTGGCAGGGCGTGTTTATACTTCTGAGTCATAAGGTCCTCTGAGGCTTCTTCCAGCCACTGGGTGACAAAGTCCAGGGAATCTGTGAAAAACAAAGCTGCATACATTATCTTGACACCGAGAAGTGATGCTTCTCGGAATTACTTAAGGGACAATCGATGTCCTGGCGGAGTGATAAAGTAGAAAGTATGAACTTCAGAATCAAATAAAACTTGGATCAAATCATAGTAGTGCCAATGACTAACTGAGGGATCTCAGCCAAGTCATAATGTATCTTGAGTTTCAGATGCCTGATGTAGGGAAATTCACAACACCCACCTCACAGGCTGTTGTGAGGATTAAACAAGATAATGAATAAGCCATGCATGGTGGCTCATGCCTGTAATCCCAGCACTTTGGGGGGCTGAGGTGGTTAGACTGCTTGAGCCCAGGAGTTCAAGACCAGCCTAGGCAATGTGGCAAGGCCCTGTCTCTACAAAAGATACAAAAGTTAGCCGGGTGTGGTGGCACGTGCCTGTAGCCCCAGCTAGTTGGGAGGCTGAGGCAGGAGAATCACTTGAACCCCAGAGGTTGAAGTTGCAGTGAGTGGTGACATTACACCACTATACTCCAGCCTGGGTGACAGAGCTAGACCGTCTAAAGTAATAATAATAATAACGAATATATGACACCTAGCCAAGCCTTGCCACTCACCCGGTATTTAACAAACCTTCCTTCCTTTCTCTCCCATCCTGACCACTGCATAAGATGGGCCCCAAGCGACTCCAGCTCTAGAGACGGATGGGATGAGACACCGGCTAGAGTTTCCCTGTGTAAAGTATCCTCTACACTGACGATGAGGCTTTTCCTTGTTTAGATCTTAACCTTGTATCAGTCTGGCTTCCTTTCCACCTGGGGGAAGTGAACTCTGTCTCTGTCAGGGAAGCCCCTTCTGGCTTTCAGCAGCCCTCGTGCACCCCTGCTTTTCTAAGCTAAGTAATGCAGCGGGCACTCTGAGGGACAGAGAGCTGGCGGATCTTGCACATCATCTGATAAAAGCTGCGCCTGTCAGGTCCCAGGAGGTGCGGCAGCTCTGTCAGCGGAGGCTTCCTGCTTCCTTAAAACCAAGTGGACGGCCAAGGTCACAGCGGTGGTCTGCTCTTCACTGGGGCAGGGGGATGTAGCTCCAGTTTGCCCTGAGCTCTTGGTCCTGACTGCTGGGCCATCTGGCTTCACCCTCTCTTCTGCAGACAGCATTCTCTATAACCCGCAAGCTTTGGGAAACCCGGGCTTTCATGAAAGTTGTGAGTTAAGTGCTAGATGCAGGCACTGTAGCTGCTTCCACCCTACCAGTGAGTCCTCCACTGCACCCCAGCTTCCAAGGCCAGGCCTTAATATTAAGGCTCTTCGGTCTACAAAACTCTGCCCAGCAGAGGTTGTGGTGAGCAGAGATCATGCCACTGCACTCCAGCCCGGGTGACAGAGCGAGGAGACTCCATCTCAAAAAATATATACATATATATCTTCCCAGTACTCTCACAACACTGGTGAGAGTGTGAGCTTGTGGTCAATCCATTCTGGTCAAAAATCTCTCAAAACCTGTTTCCAACATCTGTAAAATGGGGTTTAAAAAAAAGGTGCCTGGCTCATCAGCTTACTGTGTGAGGATTACATATGATCATGCACATCCAGCCCTTGGCACAAGCCTGGCACTCAGTAAATATTACCAAACTTCTTCTACTTCTGCCCCTACCCTGCCCTTTCCCAACTTCCCCTGGCCCCAGCACCACCTCAGACTTCTCTGCCTGGGGCTGGATGAATCAACTGCGTGGGGCATTCACTTAACTAATCTGGTCCGGCAACCAAACCAACCCAGAGACTGCTGTTTTCATCTCGTCGTCAGCAAAATTAGAGGCCAAACGGAATTCATCATACATTGAATCTGAAGACTGCAATTTACCCAGAATGTCAGCTAGCAATGCAGAGACCATAAAAAGCACCCTAGAAATACAATACAGTTTTACATTCTGATAGTCGTCTGTTTTCTGCAGTCATCGGAGAGGTTCATAAAAATGAGACTCTTCCTGGGTATGAAACAAGAAGATTTATGCATCCAGAACAAAAGCAAAGTTAAATTTCCTGCTATGCCACACAGGGAGAAGAAAAGTAAATTAACATTCACAGGACGTCTGTCATGTTTTCAAAAATCAAGACCAAGAATGTATTTTATTTCAAACCGGTGCTTTCATTAAAAAAATTTATAATTTAGGACTTCATTGTTTTTAATTTCTATTCTCATAGCCTACTCACATTCCTTTTGCTTGTCACGTTTTCTTTTCAATGCTTAACAACTCTAGATGTAGTCCTAACATTTTGTGCTTTTCCTTCTTCGAATTAGACTATTCTCATACTAAATTTTAGTTTTGTTCTGAACATAATATTATGCAACAAGCTATGGCAGCTAAAATGAAAAACCACAGACAACAAAAAAAGTACCACAAAATATTAAACATACTTGGTTGCCTCTCCAAAATCTCTTGAAACTTCTTCCTTTCGTATTCAACTGACTGCTGCATGAGATGAGGCCTGATGCTACTGATAGCAAAGTTGGCCATGTCCACTTTCATGAGGTCCAACACAGAAAAAATTTCTCTGAAAGAAAAAAGGATTTAGAACCAAACACTTGCAAAGTAAACATAGTATTAAAGGAAAAGAGGACCAGACGCATGGCTCACGCCTGTAATCTCAACACTTTGGGAGTCCAAGGCGGGAGGACTGCTTGAGCCCAGGAGTTCCAGACCAGCCTGGGCAGCACAGCAAATGTGACAACACGATAAAAACTGATGGATCCACATGAAGGGTCTGTGAGTGTTGATTGTACTGTTTTTGTAACTTTTCTGTAGGTTTGGAATTTTTCAAAAGAAAATGTTGTTTTCTTTTTCAAAAAAAAAACTTTTTTGCTTTTTTTTCTTAATCCATGAGTACCAAGACTTCAGGAAGTTTAAGTTGAAAATAGCTCTGGTCTGGACACAGTGGCTCACGCCTGTAATCTCAGCACTTTGGGAGGCCAAGGCAGCCAATCACCTGAGGTCAGGAGTTCAAGACTAGCCTGACCAACATCGTGAAACACCATCTCTACCAAAAATTAGCCGGGCATGGCGGTGCGTGCCTGTAATCCCAGCTACTCAGGAGGCTGAGGCATGAGAACTGCTTGAACCCAGAAGGTGGAGGTTGCAGTGAGCCAAGGTCACGCCATTGTACTCCAGCCTAGGCAACAGAGTGAGACTCCATCTCAAAAAAAAAAAAAAAAAGAAAATGCCTCTGAATTGTAGTTGCCAGAGTATGATTAACATATTTCCATACCTGAAAAGGGGCACTATTTCCTTAATGTCCTTTAGTTTCTTAACTTCCTCATCTCGAGCAGGTGCACACAGTGTCCCCATCATGCCAATAATGAATTCTGCCAGTTTGGAAATGTCTAGGGCCCCATTCTCTGCTTCCTGCTTTATCAGATCCAGATCCAAGACTTCTGTTATCTGGTTTCTCAGTCTAGTATGACCAGGCAGCAAGAAAGATAAGAGAGTCTACAAGAGAACACAGTTACGTTTAATCAAAATTCCTTAGACATCATTTCTAATTATATGCAATTTATAACTATCCAAATAAGGGCTTACCAATTGCTATGTAATATTGCACATCTTTTACCTCTTATTCAACAAACCTACAGAAAAACATGCTTACAAATCATTTACAATAGCTACTCAAGCTTTCATTTAAGCTCTACGTAGCAATTAAATGGATAGAAAAAAAACTGTTAATGGTGAAAAAAGAAAAGCATGTTTAGTAATGTGAGCCTGTGAGCCAACCACAGATGACAATTTCCATGCATACATTTCTTCTTTGATGCTATTGCTAAAGGCACTGCAAAAAGTCCCTCCACCTAAAGCTTTCTTGATCCCAAAGGCTGAGTCACTTTTTGGCCATTATAAATGGAATGTGTCCACATCTATTAAAACTTATAAATAATCTAGATTTTGTGAAATAACTTTGTTGTCTTTAATGCCTTCAGGTTATCATGGTTTGCTTAAAACTTTTTTTAAAAAAGGGCATTAAGCCAAAAACACTCTTGATCCACCTTTTGGCAAGTAATTTAACTTCTTGATCCTTCAATTTCTTTAAAGACTTCTGGTGGTGACACAAGAAGTTGAATACACACTCCTAACACACCAGAAAAGCATCACAATTCACTCTTTGCCTCACCTCTTTGATTTCTCCTACAAGTTTGATAGCATGGTCATACGCTGGGGGGTCTTCACTTAGCTGTGCACTCAAGCAATCCCAAAACGCTTTATGTACAATCTCCTTTACTCTCTTCTTCAAGCTGGGGCAGTGAAAAAAACAAACAAAAGGGCAAAAACCAAAATATTTGAGTTTCAAATCACTTTCAAAAGCACAAATAATATGGGTTTAGGGTAAGATCAATCCCAGTGATTTGGATCAAGGAAAGATTTCCCAGGCATACTTCAACTGATGGCATACTTTATTTTAAAAGTTAGTGATTTTTGGCAATAAGCATCTAATTGGAAAGAATCGCTCTCAACTAACTGGACAGCCAACATTAATCCAAGTAACAGCATATGACAGTGCCATATAATAAGAATATTGAAAAGTCCAAAGCTGTTAATTTTAGTTCCCTGTTACTAGCAAGTTTCTTAAGATGTTTATAATTAGGTAGTCTAAGATAACAATTTAGGCTGGGCGTTGTGACTTACGCCTGTAATCCCAGCACTTTGGGAGGCCGAGGCAGGCAGATCACCTGAGGTGAGGAGTTCGAGATCAGCCTGGCCAGAGGTTGCAGTGAGCCGAGATAGTGCCACTACACTCCAGCCTGGACAACAGAGCGAGACTCTGTCTCAAAAAAATAAAATAATAATAATAAGATAACAATTCAGTATGTAGTAGGTTGAAGGATTTTATTTCCTAAAAATATCATATTCCCATGTGATATATGGGACAATTGCTTAACTAGGTACCAAACTATAACAACTTACATATACATCACAACGTTTCATTAAAACCAGTATTGGCCAGGCATGGTGGTCCACGCCTGTAATCCCAGCATTTTGGGAGGCCAAGGCGGGAGGATCACCTGAGGTCAGGAGTTCAAGACCAGCCTGGCCAACACGGTGAAATACTACCTCTACTAAAAATACAAAAATTAGCCGGGCATGGTGGCGTGTGCTTTATAGTCCCAACTACTCAGGGGGCTGAGGCAGGAGAATTGCTTGAACCTGGGTAGTGGAGGCTGCAGTAAGCTGAGAATGCACCACTGCACTCCAGCCTGGGCAACAGAGCAAGACTCCGTCTCAAAAAACAACAACAACGGCCAGTGCAGTGGCTCATGCCTGTAGTCCCAGCACTTTGGGAGGCTGAGGCGGGTGGATCACGAGGTCAGGAGTTTGAGACCAGCCTGATCAACACGGTGAAACCCCGTCTCTACTAAAAATACAAAAATTAGCTGGGCATGGTGGTACATGCCTGTAATGCCAGCTACTCAGGAGGCTAAGGTAGGAGAATCGCTTGAACCTGCAAGCCGGAGGTTGCAGTGAGCCAAGATCATGCCACTGCACTCCAGCCTGGGCAACAGAGCGAGACTCCATCTCAAACAACAACAACAACAACAACAACAACAACAAAATGTCTTTCTGTCATGAGCACAAAACAAGCAATTCTTCATTATTAAATGCAAAAAAGTACTATCTCTGCAGATATAAGAAATATCTGTGAAGTCAAATTTAGAAGCTTCCTACGGAAGACACTTGCCAGCACAGCAGCCATTCCTCCTCCTTTTGTGAATAGAATCCCACTGTTTTTCAGGGCAACAATATACTCTGCCTATGACAATAAATCATGACTGATCTAACAAGCCCATCACAGTTCATTCCCTTTTACCTGACTTAAGCGTTCCAGGTTCACTTATAGCAAGGGTAGCATGTTACGAAATTCTGATTAACAAAGTGTCAGCAGATGTCTCTTTCACGACTCCAGGGGAAGATGTTCCTCTCTAACAAAAGGAGAGCCCTAATCCTCCCAACCTTTTCCCTCTTGCCCAGAAGGCTGATGTATGATGGGATGTTTGGAGCTGCAGCATTCATCCTGCAACCAGGAGGACAGGCCAAGAGACTCTCAGGCACCATCCAGAATCCTGACTTCAGTGAGTTGCTGACAGAAGGGCACTTGCACACATATTTCCTTGATTCTAAAACAAACTCCCCCACCCCCCAATATTTTAATCTCTCAGAAACTTGGATCTTTCTTAAAATCAATGGCATTTTTATAATTATAATGGGAAGTGTTTCCTCTTTCTTATGACAGCACATTTTTAAAAGGGGCACCTTACAATCAATAGAGTTTTTGATTCAATAAAAAAATAGTTAAGTGCCAGGCACTAGGGACACTGAGAATAACCCACAGTCTTCGCCTGTGCAACAAAACCAAAGACTATAGTGCAGTGTGATAGTTTCAAAGAAGAGTGAATGAAACAAGGCAATGAAAACACAAGATGAGGAAGCTAGATCCTACTGAGTAGGGAGACTTTCACAAAACATTTTTAGACCTTTTATTTGATTTTTGAAGAACTGGTGTTCCTTGTTTAGGAATATTTTTTAGCAATAATGTACAAAAGGAAAAATATGTCCGAATATATTGGTATCAACTGAAGGAAACATTTCCAAAACTGGGAAATGGCAGTGCTCTACTAAGCAAGATAACTTAGCAACCACCTTACCTGTTTTCCGGTAATTCAACTGGTTTAATCTGAAAGTCTCCATTTACTACAATTTCATGGGCTAGAGCCATGTTGGTGACGCCTCTCGCTGTCTCTAGAAGTTCTTCTACTGTCACAAAGCGAGGAGGACTAGCTGTAACAGAAACTCACTGTAAGAGATTTGCTTCTCCAGATTCAAATTTCTATTAAAATAAGAAGACAGTGGTTCTGATACTGGACAATAATTTCAGTTATTGCCTCTATTAAAATGTTTGTTCTGAGGCCGGGCGTGGTGGCTCAAGCCTGTAATCCCAGCACTTTGGGAGGCCAAGACGGGTGGATCACGAGGTCAGGAGATCGAGACCATCCTGGCTAACACGGTGAAACCCCGTCTCTACTAAAAAATACAAAAAACTAGCCGGGTGAGTTGGCGGGTGCCTGTAATCCCAGCTACTCGGGAGGCTGCGGCAGGAGAATGGCGTAAACCCAGGAGGCGGAGCTTGCAGTGAGCTGAGATCCGGCCACTGCACTCCAAGCCCGAACGACAGAGCGAGACTCCGTCTCAAAAAAAAAAAAAAAAAAAAAAAAAAAAAAAGTTTGTTCTGGCATTTTCAAACAGCAACAGAATGTTACTTCATATTCATGTTTTAACCCTTGAATCCTAAAAGCAGAGATCATCTATTAATACTCAAAACATCTGGTTTTCACTAAGACTGGTCAAATGAAAATAATTACAGTAAATTGAAACTTAGGAAAACTTAAGTTACAGATGATCATCTGTCCCATAAGCTGAGGGTTTATTTTCTAATCTTTCTGCCTCCTGTCTACCCTAAAAAAAAAAAAAAAAAAAAAAAAAAAAAGACACCAGATTTAGGATCTTCTCTTTTGCTCCCATTAGCAGTTTACTTTTGCACTACCACTAACACTGCCACAAATGAATCTCCCCAAATTAACATAGCATCAAGGCATCAATCACAGTGGTTCACACCTGTAATGCTAGCACTTTGGGAGGCCGAGGCAAGAGGATCATTTGAGGCCAGGAGTTGGAGACCAGCCTGGGCACCATAGTGAGACCTTGTCTCTTCAAAAAAAAATGTAAAACTAACCGGGCATGGTGGTGCATGCCTGTAGTCCCAGCTACTCAGGAAGTTGAGGCTGGAGGATCACTTGAACCTGCATGCTATGATCATGTCACTGCACTCAAGCCTGGGCAACAGAGCAAGACTCTGTCTCAAAAAAAATAAAAATAAAAAGTTGTAAAAAATTAAAATAGCATCAAGTCCTTTAGGGTGCCGACGGTGCTGTTTAAACAATGCTAAAACCACTATCTTGTACAGGATACTGTGACAGAATATGACAGCTCTGCAGTGGTCAATGGACAGATCAAAAGATGTGTGACACAAGAATTTTCTAGAATGCTGATCCAGTTAACCAAAAACTTTGAAAAAGAGCCATCTCTGATTTCTCTCTTTCCCCTGCTCTTTTATCCACGTCCTGTAGATTTTACCTCTGTATCGACTGCTGCAACGGCCTCAAAATTTGTGTCCATCTTCTCTCTTTTGATAAAGCTTAAGACTGATCGTTCAAAAAGAAGGTTCTAAACCAAGGAACAAAGGGGAATTCTTACTCTTAAAAGCCTATGATAAGGCCAGGCTCATGCCTGTAATCCCAGCACTTTGGGAGGTCGAGGCAGGTGGACCACCTGAGGTCTGGAGTTCGAGACCCAACTGGCCAACATGGGAAAACATCGTCTCTACTAAAAATACAAAAATTAGCGGGGCATGGTGGTGCACACCTGTAATCCCAGCTCTTTGGGAGGCTGAGGCGAAAGGATCGCTTGAACCTGGGAGGTAGAGGTTGCAATGGGTGGAGATCACACCATTGCACTCCAGCCTAGGTGACAGAGCAAGACTCTGTTTCAAAAAAAAAATTAAAAAAAAAAAAGTCTCTGATAGCAATTCTCAACCTTTAGCCTACACTGGAGTCAGAGGGAGGACTTGTGAAAACAGAATGCTGGGCCCACTTCTCAGGGTTTCTGATTTAGCAGGTCTGGAGCAGGGCCAAAGAATCTGCATTTTTTTATTTTTCTATTTTTTTTGAGATACAGGATCTTACTGTCTCACCAGCAGGAATGCAGTCACACAATCATGGCTCACCCCAGCCTCAACCTCTCATGCTCAAGCCATCTTCCCACCTCAGCCTCCCGAGTAGCTGGGACTATAGGCACGTCTGGTTATTTTTTGTATTTTTTTAGAGACAAGTTTCGCCATGTTGCCCAGGCTAGTCTCAAACTCCTGAGCTTAAGTAAGTGATCCACCTGCCTTGGCCTCCCAAAGTGCTGGCATTACAGGTATAAGCCACAGCACCCGACCTAGAATCTGTGTTTCTAACAAGTCTCCAGTTGATGCTGATGGCTCCAAACACCACAGTTTTGAGACACCACAGTTTTGAGAAGTACTTGCCTAGAAGATGAATATATTAATTTTATGTGATAGTGATAACATCTGGCCTTAAAATTAGATAAGTAACGTCACTGGTTTGCCCAGGTTTGTTATAAAAGATCTTCTTAGGCTGGTGAAAAGTTATTTTCCTTCTTTTTTATTTTGCTCATCAAAGAAAGGAAAAAAAAAAAAAAGGAACCAAATGAAAGAGCTGGTCATACCCTGTCTGGTAAAAATCTTTATTTGGTCACAAGGGGAAGTTGGGAAAACTCAAAATTCTTCCTCACAACATTCTCAGCATTTCCAGAGAATATGAATAAGAATACAGAATAAATAAATCTGGTTTTGTGGATATTGCTAAAACATAATAAATATTCAAAATCAAAGCCCAATATATCTTTTCAATTAAAAAAAATTTTTTTTTAACTTTTAAGTTCAGGGGTACATGTGCAGATTTGTTACACAGGTAATCTCGTGTCACAGGGGCTTGTTATGGAGATTATTTTGTCACCCAGTTATTAAGTCTAGTCCTCATTATTTTTCTTGATCCTCTCCCTTCTCCCACTCTCCAGTAGACACCAGCGTCTGTTGTTCCCCTCTATGTGTATATTATTAAGATGTCGATTTTCCCCAAATCAATCTATTGGTTAAATGCAATCCCAATCAGAAGGCTTTTTTGTTGAAACTGACAAACTAATTCTAAAATTTATATGGAAATATAAAAAACCTCGAAAAGCCAAAACTATTTTGAACAAGAAAAATAAAGTTAGAGGACTGACACTGATTTCAAGACTTATTATAAAACTATAATAATCAAGACAGTGTATTTTTAGCATAAGGATATATAGAAATTCAGGGCAGAATATCCAGAAATAGACTGATATACACACACACATATGTATATATGTGGTCAACAGACAAAGATAGGTTGGGCATGGTGGCTCATGTACTTTGGGAGGCTGAAGCAGGTTGATTGCTTGAGGCCAGGAGTTCGAGACCAGCCTGGACAATATGGTAAAACCCTGTCTCTACTAAAAATCATTTAAGTACAGGAGACAGAGGTTGCAGTGAGCCAAGATTGTGCCACTGCCCTCCAGTCTGGGTGATAGAGCAATACTCTGTCTCAATCAAATGGTGCTACAACAATTAAGCATCTATATGTAAAAGAATTACTCTATCACGCCTGTAATCCCAGCACTTTGAGAGGCCGAGGCAGGCAGATCACGAGGTCAGGAGATCGAGACCATCCTGGCTAACATGATGAAACCCTGTCTCTACTACAAATACAAAAAATTAGCCAGGCATGGTGGCGGGCGCCTGTAGTCCCAGCTACTTCGGAGGCTGAGGCAGGAGAATGGTGTGAACCCAGGAGGCCAAGCCTGAAGCGAGCTGAGATCACACCACTGCACTCCATCTGGCTTTGTGGATATTGCTAAATATAATAAATATCCAAGCAAGACTCCATCTCAAAAAGAAAAAAAAAAATTAATTACTCTAGATCCTTCTCTCACATGGTAAACAAAAAGGAACTCAAAATGGATTGCAGAGCCGGGCAAGGTGACTCATGCCTGTAATCCCAGCCCTTTGGGAGGCCAAGGCGCAAAAATTGCTTGAGGCCAGGAATTTGAGAACAGCCTGGGCAACATGGCGAAACCCCATCTCTACAAAAAATACAAAAATTAGCCAGGTGTGGTGGCATGCGCCTGTAGTCTCAGCTACTCAGGAGGCTGAGGCAGGAAGACGGCTTAAGCCCAGGAGGCGGAAGTTGCAGTGAGCCATGATCCCGCCACAGCACTCCAGCTTAGGTGACAGATAGAGACCTTGTCTCAAAAAGAAAAACAAAAGAATCACAGACAAAAATCTTTGTGATCTTGGATTAGGTAAAGATTTCTTAGATAGGATACAAAAAGCTCAACCTACAAAATAAAAAATGGATAATTTGGATTTTATCAAAATTTAAAGTGTACACTCCATGACAGACTCTATTAAGAAAATAAAAAGGTTTTTTTTTGTTGTTGTTTGTTTTTTGAAACAGGGTCTTATTCTGTTGCCCAAACTCGAGAGTGATCATAGCTCACTGTGGCCTCAACCTCCCGAGTAGCTGGGACTATAGGAGCACGCCTGGCTCAGTAGGGATTTGCTGTATGTATATATATGTATAAATATATGCTTATTTTTAAATTATTTCTGTTCCTAGTTATCAGAAAATGAAACTTCCACTGTGGGTACGTCAATATCAAGCATCAGGTATTATTATCAAGCATCAGGTGTTATTAAACTCCACCAAGTTCTTACCCCTTAAGAAGAAACTCAGATTAATATTAGGACTTCCAAGTTTTTAACTTTGCTTTTGCAAAAAATAATAAATGTCTTATCATCTGAAATTTACGAAAATAACAGAAACACATCAAGTCCTCTCGGTGAATTTTTTTTTTTTTGAGACGGAGTCTTGCTCTGTCACCCAGGCTGGAGTGCAGTGGCACGATCTCGGCTCACTGCAACCTCCACCTTCCGGGTTCAAGTGACTCTCCTGCCTCAGCCTCCCAAGTAGCTGGGACTACAGGTGCATGCCACCACACCCAGCTAATTTTTGTATTTTTAGTAGAGACGGGGTTTCACCACGTTGGCCAGTATGGTCTCAATCTCTTGACCTTGTGATCCACCTGCCTTGGCCTCCCAAAGTGCTGTGATTACAGGCATGAGCCACCGTGCCTGGCCGGATTTGTTATTTCCCAATAATTTTAGTCATCTGGGTAATAATAGGCACCATTACTTTGCTGCCTAGTCATGAAACACAGTGGTTGGGGCAAATCAGTAAGAAATTTATCTTCCTCTAGACTCTGTTGAGAATGACCTTGAACAAGTCACTTAAATCTTGCAGGGTCTGTGTTTCTCCATATGCAAAAAGAAGAGACTTAAGGGTGTGCTATGAAATATAAGAATCCTCCAAATTTTAAACAAGTGCATTCTCAGTGTTTTGGGCATACTTGGAACAAAACAGCTTGCACCAAGTACTAAGAACTTCACCATCCAGGAAGAAGAAAATTTTCAGGAACTGTCCATGTTAGAGACTACTTAAAATCAAACTTATCAATGACAGGTATCTGACCATGAAAGATAAAAGCTACAGTTCTAAGACATGATCAGGACATATTACCCATGTACATATAGAGGAATTATTCATTGCATACAAATTATAGGGTTGTGGGGATTTTGTTTTGTGAGAGTTCTCAAATTTACCAATTTCATAAATGAAAACTTGGTAAAGATTGCATAAAATTGCATAAAGATGCAATTTGGTGGACAACATGTCTTCACCTCAATTTGTGAAGAGAACCTGAGTTGTAATAAGAGCCATGAAAAAATGGTAAGGTCAACTCAGACATGGTGGTGCACACTTGTAGTCTCAGCTACTAGGGAGGTTGAGGTGGGTGAATCACTTGAGCCCAGGAGTTCAAGGCCAGCCTGGGCAACATAGAGCAATCTGGTCTTTAAAAAAAAAAAAAAAAAGTAAAGTTACATGTAACTTACCCGGGAGTTTATTTTATATGACACAAAGCTAAAGTTGTTGCTAAATTCTGTTATTTTGTTACAGCATTTGCCCACTGATGCCCTGTTAGAGAAACTGAAAATCATGTTAGTTTAAACATGACTTTTGAGAGGCTGGCAGACAGATTCCAAAATAAAATGAAGTTCTAATTTAGAATGGTTGTAACTCTCTTTCTTTACAAAGGTATCCTGAGATGTCTCTACACTCTGAAAAGATGCTGTTAGTCACATAAGTGGATGGACATTTATGGAGGGCAAGACGGCAACTGTCACTCAAACAGCTACTATAGAATGAGTACAGTAAAGCCAGGGTAAAGGTTACCCATAGTACTTATTATGTTGATGGAAACTGCTTGTTAATTTGTCTTCCTCACTAGCCTGCAAGCTCCATGAGGACAGAGAATCTGTGCCTGGTTCACTGCTGGATCCCTGATATACAGTATGCACTCAACAAATATTTGACTGATTGAATATGGAAACACCATAATTCAAAGGCTAGTCATGAGCTTTAGAAATGTAAGTTCTCATGTCACCTATTCATCTAAAGATGACTGGGATCTACTAATTAAATTCACAAGGACCCGATTTCATAAACGAAGGTCCTAAGTGGGAGATATTAACTGGAATAACAATTGATGTTTGTCATCTGAATATAGCATCTTTTACTGGTCAACTAGGTGGTTAGATGTTAGAACAGAGGGTATTTTGTGAGAAGAGCATTAAAGTATAAATAGTAGAAGATCTTAGAGAAAACATTGTTAAGTTACAGTTGACTGATCCTTACTCTGTTTAAAGGATCTCTGTTTAAAGAACAGATAATCTTTTACAATCAAATCACCACCTCAAATCAGTACCAATCAATTTTTTACAAGCCAGCCATTTTTCCTTTTTCAATGTTCTGCATCAGTTACATCAGCAATTCCACTCTTTTTTTTTTCTTTTTCTTGAGATAGTTTCCCTCTTGTCACCCAGGCTGGAATACAATGGCACAATCTCAGTTCACAGCAACCTCTGCTTCCCAGGTTCAAGCAATTCTCCTGCCTCAGCCTACCAAGTAGCTGGGATTACAGGCACGCACCACCACTCCCGGCTAATTTTTGTATTTTTAGTAGAAACAGGGTTTCGCCACGTTGGCCAGGCTGGTCTTGAACTCCTGACCTCAGGTGATTCACCCGTCTCAGCCTCCCAAAGTGCTTATAGAGACGTGAGCCACCGCGCCTGGCCTAGCAATTCCACTCTTAAAGTATTATTCTGTGTTATAATTTAAAACAATAAATGTTCTCTTTTTGCTACTTACATTTTAATTTGTAGAATTCCAAATGTGATTTTAGAGTTAAACTCAGTAGCTACACATTTACAGAGTTTGGGGGAAATGTCTGCAAACTATTAATTCCATAGTTTGTAAATCCTTATTTATGCTCTATGTGTTCAATAATGCTTCCTTACCTGATCCGCAAATAATGGGGTCTTAGCTTTATCTTTTGGGTTTATAGCCCTGTACCTACCTAATACTACAGGAGAAATAGGAAGTCAGACAAAAGGAATATCTTAGGGCATTGATTTTAAACCTTATTTTGGTACAGACCACTAAGAGAACTTAATGAAAGCTTCCATGACCTTATTTCTAAAAACACGCATATCAAAACAAATGTTGATGTACTTTTTTGGCTATTACTAGATCCCCTAAATCTTGATCATAGGTCCCAGGATGAGTAGTTTTGCCTTAAGGGCATAACTACACACAACTTCAGATAATGTAGCTTAGTACTGGTTTGACATTAATTTGGAATCATGCCATCAGACTGACAGGATGCCAAAGGTGAAGCCATCAACCAAAGAATGGCTGAACCTATAAAAGTTAAAATTATTTTAAAAAATTAAAAGCAATCAACCAACTGTTGGGAGAAACTGAGGCAGGGCTTGCATGTCTGACATAATGTAAAAGAGTCTTGGAACATGTCCGGGGTCCAGGGTCTAAAACCCCTCGTGGCCTTGGGAACACCAAGCTCTGTGCTAAAGGGTGGAAGGCTGCCCTGCTGCACCATAATCTAAGCCCAGGGCATAAAAACCCTCGTGGCTTGAATGGAATCCAGGGCTCAGGGCACAAAACCCCTCGTGGCCTCTGAAATGTGTCTAGACTTGCTGGCTCCTTGCTTCTAGCACTCCTAGGCTCATATATCGATTGTATCTTAAACTAGAAGAACATGTTTCCCATTATCTCAAGTAGCGGAACATGTTCCATACGCTTCAAAGAAAATGCCAAACTGTCACAGCTGTAGATCATGTGCTTGATACACTGCTTTCTTTCAACCCCCACATCCTCACCATCCGCTTCTTTGTTTGATTACCAATAAATAGCGTGGGCTTCTAGAGCTTGGGGCCTTAGCAGCCTCCATACTAGCATCAGCCCCCTAGACCCACTTTATGCACTCTTAAACTTGTCTTTTCTCATTCCTTTGACTCCACTGGACTTCGTCACCCCCACGTTAGGTCTGGCCGTCCCAACAACCAACAGACCAATAAAGAGTGACTGAAGACCTAAACCAAAAGTTCTTTAGCAGAAACTATAGATTGTAAAGCTATCACGTTAGCCATATACATCTACGTTACAGCAATCAATCCTGGTCTCTTTATTTTTTTTTTTTATTTCTTTGAGAGAGGTTTGTCTTACTCTCTCATCCAGGCTGGAGTGCGGTGACATGATCACGGCTCACTGCAGCCTTGACCTCCCCAGCTCAAGTGATCCTCCTGTCCCAGCTTCCCAAGCAGCTGCGACTACAGCCATGTACCACCATGCTCAGCTAATTTTTTTTTTTTTTGTAAGACAAGGTCTCACTTTGTCACCCAGACTGAAGTGCAGTGGCACAATTTCAGCTCACTGCAGCCTCCACCTCCCAGGTTCAAGGGATCCTCCTGTCTCAGCCCCACAAGTAGCTGGGACTATAGGTATGTGCCACCATGCCTAGCTAATTTTTATTTTTTGTAGAGATGAGGTCTCATTATGTTGCCCAGGCTGGTCTTGAACTCCTGGACTCAAGTGATCCTCCTGCCTCAGCCTCCCAAAGTGCTGGTATTACAGGTATGAGCCACTATGCCTGGCTAATCCTGGCATCTTTAAATGCAATAGATGACATGTTAGTAGCAATAATAGTAACAACAACTAATGTTTATTAAGCATTTATTACCTGCAAAGCACTGTTCTAACTGCCTTACAGGAATTCATTTAATCTTTACCGCTACCCTAAGAAATATTGTACTTTCCTCATTTTAAAGACAGGAAAACAGAAGTTTTCTGACTACACATATTGGAGACAGGCCTACCAAATGCACGATAGACTGTGCTAGTAACAACATGTTTCCTTGGACACAATTTGACCTAATAGTTGATTTATTAAAATCTATGTGATAATAAATCAGAATAAAATAGGGTCCATTAATGTTTGCTAGAAGAATACCATGTTGACTAATAAATTGCCTGGGAAGGGCTTTGATCATTTTAGAAGAAACATACCCCAAAACCCAAAAATGTCTGTACTTTTTCCAAATATGTACAACTACTGATCATCTACAATTTAAAGGGATAACATCAATACCGACATTGCTAGACTATGACGTTCCCTCTTAAAAACTTGCATTTTTGGACTCACTTCAAAATGCTTGAGGTACTCTTCATAAAAGACATGAATTGAAGCAACCACTGGGAATGCCCGAAGATATTGCCACCCTTTCATTTAAGAGGCTTGCTCCTTGCCAGGGATCTGAAATGACTTCACCACACACATTCAGCAAACTGAATTCCCTCAAGCTTGTGGGAACTAAGCCTTCAGGCAGAGAATTAGGGTGTGGTGAACTTACTCACATTTTTTTTTAACCTGCACAAGCACAGTCCTGGCAGGAATTAGCCTCAGACTTTTCAAACACCCGTTCAATAAAAGCAGCAATTTGTACTCCACCCTCCTATTTCTTAGAGCACTTCAGAGACTGGAGTGTCACTGAGGCTGGAGAAAGACAGGCACATACTGGACATTATTCTAAAATGTTAATTTCCCATGCAATTGAAAATCCACAAGTAGCTAGGCTGCCAGCTGAGGAACTGCTATCATTCCTAAATGCGAACCTAGCTCACGGCCACATGCACAAGGAGGCCTCATAAAACTGTCACCTGAAAACAATGACAATATTGCATCTAATCAAAGTCAAATTTGCTTACAGTGAGGTCTTTGCACTCTTTGGGGGCTGGAGGAGTCTGACTTTATTGCTTTCTGTAAGGCTTCATCAGCACCTTCCACAGCATCTTCGAGGCCTTGCTCAGAATCATTGGATTTTGATTTTCCTGCTTCATTTACATTGGACTTGTCAAGGTTTTCAGACATTCTCAATTAAGTTTATCCACTTTCCTAGGAAAGAAAAACACAAAAAAAGAACTAAAAGTATTCTAGCTCTGTCACCAACTAGCAATGTGACTCAGGGCAAATCATTTAATCTCTTTGGGTTTCAGTTTTCTTGTTTGTAGAATAAATGAGCTTGCTAAGATCTTATCCAGCTATAATACTCCACTTCAATGACTAAACAGATACTTGTAAAATGACATTTGTAATTTACCAGATTTCTGGATCTCAGGTAGCAGTTAGTTGGAATATCTTTGTCCTACTCCTGAGTAGCATGTTACAGGAATACAGGGCCTTAAACTATTAGAAGACACACTTTAAACTGCCTGCTGCTACTATTTTAATCAGTGATTCAATCTTAAATTCTTTACTTTCATTCCTAAGAGCAGATTGGTAAACTCTTTGGAAATAATGCTTTTAATCGGGCTTACAAGTGAATATACTGGGCTAAAGGGCTGATTCCTTGATATTATCACGTGAATAAGACACCTAGAGATGATAGAAACTAGAATTTTATTTTATTTTATTTATTTATTTTTTTTTTTGAGATGGAGTTTTGCTCTCGTTGCCCAGGCTGGAGTGCAACTGAGCATTCTTGGCTCACTGCAACCTCCGCCTGTTAGGTTTAAACAATTCTCCTGCCTCAGCCTCCCAAGTAGCTGAGATTACTGGTGTGTGTCACCACGCCCAGCTAATTTTTTGTTTTGTTTTGTTTTGCTCTCCAGCCTGGGCGACAGAGCAAGACTCCGTCTCCAAAAAAAAAAAAAAAAAAAAAAAAAAAAAGGCCTGTTTTAATTACAGTGAAAGTTTTAGTCAATTCCTCCCCTCTCCCTTTTCCTAGGGTGTTTCTGGGAGAGAATAAAGACACAATGTTTCTGCATTTGCTGAAAATAATCAACATTTGTAACATCAGCACTTGAAGATCACAAAACATTTTCATAAGCACTAAGAAAGTCAATTAGACTTTCTTACACACAGGGAACACAATCAAGTGATCAAAAGAAATGTCAACTGATTTAGGGAGTTTGGCAGACTGTGTTCTGCATATTAGAGAGGTGAAGAATCACCTGATAGAATTATGTGAAATTTCAGAGAACTCCATTAAACAGAATGAAGTTACTGGAATTGAAATATTCAGGCCTGCTTTTTTTTTTTTTTTTTGAGACAGACTCTTGCACTGTTGCCCAGATTGAAGTGCAGTGGCACCATCTCGACTCAGCTCACTGCAACCTCTGCCTCCTGGGTTCAAGGGATTCTTCTGCCTCAGCCACCCCAGTAGCTGGGATTACAGGAACCCGCCACACGCCTTGCTAATTTTTGTATTTTTAGTAGAGATGGGGTTTCACTATGTTGGCCAGGCTCGTGTCTAACTCCTAACCTCTAGTGTTCCGCCTGCCTCAGCCTCCCAAAATGCTGGGATTATAGGCGTGAGCCACTGTGCCTGACCCAGACCTGTATTAATATGAAGGTTGTTTTCATGTATTTCCCCTTTCTAGTCTCATTTCAGCTTCGAACACCCCACTGGAGACACCCATCTCCTCTGTATCCTAAATCCTATTAGGGTCAGGAAATGCTCCAAGATCCAAAGCATAACATTACCAGCATATTCTATGAGAAAGGACAAACAAAACGCTTCTAATTTTATCCTCTTCACATGCTGAGAAGGAGCCCAGGAGGGATGAAGTAATTCATTCTGTGCGGTGAGGAGGAAAGGCAGGATTTCTAGGTCTCTAATCAGCTTAGTAAACTAACCCCATCCTTTTATGATTGAGTCCAGGTCCTATCTCTTCCCAGGACACTTCCCGGACCTCACCAGTGATTGCACCTTTCTCAACTCCTGCAGGGCTGGCTAGTCGACATTTAGCATTTGTCACTGCCTTAAATTCAATTCAAAGTGTGCTTATTTAAATAGAAAGATGCAAATACATAGTGTAGAGGGGGAGGCAGACAGGCTTACAAGGAGCCATAATGAAACTTAAGCCTTAGTGGCATTATGAAATTGCCCAGGGAATATAGCAGAGGAAGAAACTAACTCCGCCTGGAAGGAGATTGAGAAAACCTTCCCAGAAAAGATGACATTTACACTGATCTTTAAAAGGAGTAGGATTTCACCTAGTTAAAACACGTCTGGAGGGGGAGAGGAGGTGAAAAGAAGGGCATTTCACTCAGAGGACAGAAGCCAAGGCACAAGAAAATCAGAAAAGAAAGTGGCTAGTGATAATGGAAAGATGCGTTGGGGCCAGATGGTAAAAGTGCTAGTTTTTATTTTAAAATTCTCCACCTAGATTTCGAACTTCTTACAAGCCAGGAAAAGTCATATTCCCCACTTATGCTCCATCCGTATATCCCCCAAATAGACACCCACAAGTATCTGTTGATAGAGATGAATCCCTACGTCATCTCTGTGATGTCGTTGTATGTGGGAGGGGTGGGCGTTGGTTTCACACACACCTGGGCCCCAATTCTGGCTCTTTACTAGCTGAGTAACTTCAGTTTCCTCCTCTGTAAAATATAGCTACCTACCTGCTTGGTTTGGGGGGGAGATGAAACGAGGGATCGTGCACGGCAGAGGCTGGCACACAGCAGGCCTTCTACAAATGGTAACTCTAATTAAAGGGCTCTAGGATGTGGCCAGGAACCATTTAATTTGCTTATATCGCGCGCATCCATTCAACCCCCACTGTGTCTAAAAAGAGAGCCGAGGGGAGGAGGATCCTCGCACTTGCCAAGAAGACGGTCATCCGTCGGGGCTACACGCGGGCCTAGGCTGGACACAAGAGGCTCCCCAGCAGAAAGGGTCTTTCAGCAAAAGAAAGGGGCTCTGTCCCCGGCGCCGGGAATCACCTCCTCTGGCACTGAGCTCCACTCGCGCCCGGCGTCCGGATTCCGTTGTAAACAGCTGTTCGGGCCAGCGAGGGAGTGGCAGGGCCGGGAGCAGGGAGAACGCGGGCGCGCCGAGAGGGCGGCCTTGAGGGGTGAGCCCCACCCGCCCGCGGACCCCGCCTCTTCCTCGCCTGCCCCCGACATCCCGGGACGGGATCCGACGGGAAGAGACGAAGAGATGCCTGCGACTTGGACCGCGCGCCTCCCAGGCGAGCCCCGCCAGCCTCCGCCCCAGCTCCCGCTCTCCTCACCTGCCGCGGAGTCGGCGTTCTTCCTCCTGCCGCTCCCGCCGCGCGAATCAGGCGCGGGCTGGCGCCGCGGCAGAAGCCGGAGGGATGCGCGGCAGGCTGGGGCGGTTCAGCCTCTGCTCCTCCGAGGCCGCATCCCTCGCCACGCGGCGGGCGGTCCTCCCAGCCCGACTCGGGTGGGCAGCGGTCAGAGCGGCCGCTTCTCAGCATCAGGAAGGAGGAGACTGCTCTTGGCCGGGAGGCGCCAATATAGGGCAGCGCCATGTCTT
This sequence comes from Papio anubis, assembly GCF_008728515.1. Classification (NCBI taxonomy): domain Eukaryota; kingdom Metazoa; phylum Chordata; class Mammalia; order Primates; family Cercopithecidae; genus Papio; species Papio anubis. The sequence goes on along the minus strand of NC_044987.1, from coordinate 92,366,002 downwards.
CGTACGGAAAGGCAGGCGGTTCTTTCCCCTGCTTGCCGAAGGGGTTCAGTAAGCGGTGACTCGCAGCTGGGCGGCGCCATGTTTCCTCAGGGAGCGGTGGAAAGCGTGGCCGATGACCGCTGAGGGGGCTCCGTGGGCAGTGGCTCCGAGCCAAGAGTGGCCCGCTCAACGAGGCGAGGCGCCATTTTTCCGTACGGAAACGTAAGAGGAGCGGCCGAGTGCCCGCCGATGAGTGTCAGCGGGCTGTGGCTCGAAGCTGGGGATAGCCCGCCCCACGCAGGGAGGCGCCATGTTTCCATACGGAAAGGCGGAGGGCGCGGCCACATCCCAGTCGCTGGGGTGGGTGACGGGAGGAGAAAGGGAGGCGGAGAAGGCGCGGGTCAGTCAAAAGAAGAAATAAGAAGCAACTGCATCGGAAACCTTCCCCGTCCGTTCTTTGAAATTTAATTATGCCATCCTCTTTGTAGCTACATGAAGTGTATTCCCCTTCTCTCATTTTGGCTGTTTTTTAAAAAGTTGGGCCGGGCGCAGCGGCTCACTCCTGTAATCCCAGCATTTTGAGAGGCCGAAGCGGGCGGATCATGAGGTCAAGAAATCGAGACCATCCTGGCCAACATGGTGAAACCCTGTCTCTACCAAAAATACGAAAATTAGCTGGGCGTGGTGGCGCGCGCTTGTAGTCCCAGCTATTCGGGAGGCTGAGGCAGGAGAATCGCTTGAATCCAGGAGGCGGAGGATACAGTGAGCTGAGATAGCGCCACTGCACTCCATCCTGGAGACAGACCGAGACTCCGTCTCAAAAAAAAAAAAAAAGCAACAAAGCAGTTGGAGTGAAATTGCTGTTTTCAAACACTGCTAAATAGATCACATGTGGGTAGTTACTGCTAACGTATTGAAGGCCGAGTGCAATACCAGACCCTCAAACCATTTACAGACTTGCATATTAAAGTCTTTTAGCTTTAAAAAAGAAAAAGACAAAAACAGTTCTCAGGTGAAGATTCCCTTTTTTGGAGGAAAAAACACCAAAAACCCTTAAGATACTCAACTAAATGGAACTGTTAAGACCTGCAAAGAAAACATGCAGTTCTTCTGAGTCTAGACTCATACCATAAAGTCTCCAATGTTTTTCAGCCGTGAGTACAACTTGCAATCTCGGGGGCAGGGGTTGGAAAACTATTATCCAAAACTCTGGGGCGTGATGCCAGACAAGTTTTAAAAGCTTCTCTGGGAAAGCAGGCTAGAACCACCCCCCTTACCTTCCTTAAAAGATTAATATGGCCGGGCTTAATGGCTCACGCCTGTAATCCTGACACTTAGGGAGGTCGAGGCGGGCGGATCACCTGAGGTCAGGGGTTCAAGACCAGCCTGGCCAACATGGCGAAACCCCGTCTGTACTAAAAATACAAAAATTAGCTGGGCATGGTGGCAGGCACCTGTAATCCCAGCTCCTGGGGAGGCTGAGGCAGGAGAATCACTTGAACCTGGGAGGTGGAGGTTGCAGTGAGCAGAGATTGCACCCCTGCATTCCAGCCTGGGTAACAGAGTGAGACTACATCTCAAAAAAAAAAAATTAATATGACCAATTTTCACTTGGTTAGGAGCAAGTGAATGAATACACTCAAGTTTCACCTGGAGAGGATACTGCAACAGTACCAAAATCACTGATTTAATTTGGGATATTTCACTTGTAATCTTGTAATGTTATGTACTGTTTCAATATTCAAAAAATATATATAGACACATTCCATTTTGATCTTTGGCTGCAAGGACTGGAAATTCAAATTACCTTAAGGTAAAGGGAGTTCACTGCAAGGACATAGGACTTGGAGGGAGAAAGGTGGCAGCCACTCTAGAGGTCGGCTACTGCTCCTGGACACACGGGATTCCTCTTGTCACATCTCTGCTTGCTGCAGTCCATTCCACTCTTTATGCTACAGGGTGGTCTCTGTACTTTCTTAATTGATGCTCCTCAATTTAAATTTAAATCCCATCTCTACTAAAAATACAAAAAATTAGCCGGGCGTGGTGGCAGGTGCTTGTGGTCCCAGCTACCCAGGAGGCTGAGGCAGGAGAATGGCGTGAACCTGGGAGGCGGAGCTTGCAGTGAGCCGAGATCGCGCCACTGCACTCCAGCCTGGGCCACACAGCGAGACTATGCCTAAAAAAAAAAAAAAAAAAAAAAAAAAATTCCTAGTATAAGTGGACCTGCACAGTTCAAATTTCTGGTGTTGAAAGGTCACCTGTATATCTTCACAGTGCACTCATGCCACATAATCATTAACTTAGTTAAAAAGGTATTAAAAACTTTAGCTCTAATGCCCAGTTTACGAGAACTATAGGATACAAAGGAACGTGATAAAGGACAGCCCAGACTTGTCATCAGAAAAATTCAGACTGAGGAAAACGCAAGAACAACTGACCAAGTTTATTTAACAATAGAGACAGACACACAGACAGACAAAAAGACAAAGAGATGAGAAGGGTGGAAGGAGAAAGGAGAACTTACTTTTTTTTTTTGAGACAGAGTCTTGCTCTGTCACCAGGCTGGAGTGCAGTGGTGCAATCTCAGCTCACGGCAACCTCTGTCTCCTGGGTTCAAGGGATTCTCCTGCCTCAGCCTCCCGAGTAGCTGGGACCACAGGTGCGTGCCCCCACGCCCGACTAATTTTTGTATTTTTAGGAGAGACGGGCTTTCACCATGTTGGCAAGGATGGTCTCGATCTCTTGACCTCGTGATCCGTCCATCTCAGCCTCCCAAAGTGCTAGGATTACAGGCGTGAGCCATGGCGAGTGGCTGAAGATTTTTTTTTTTTTTGAGAGGGAGTCTCACTCTATCATCCAGGATGGAGTGCAGTGGTGCATCTCAGCTCACTGCAAGCTCCGCTTCCCAGGTTCACACCATTCTCCTGCCTCAGCCTCCCAAGTAGCTGGGACTACAGGTGCCTGCCACCATACCCAGCTAATTTATTTTTGTGTGTGTGTGTGTTTTTTTTGTTTGTTTTTTTTAAGTAAAGACGGGGTTTCACCATGTTAGCCAGGATGGTCTCGATCTCCTGACCTCGTGATCCGCCCGCCTTAGCCTCCCAAAGTGCTGGGATTACAGAATTTACAGATTTTTTGTTTTTTGAAACAGAGTCTCGCTCTATCGCCCAGGCTGGAGTGCAGTGGCATGATCTCGGCTCACTACAAGCTCTGCCTCCCGGGTTCACACCACTCTCCTGCCTCAGGCTTCCAGGTAGCTGGGACTACAGGCACCCGCCACCATGCTCGGCTAATTTTTTGTATTTTTTTTTTTTTAATAGAGACGGGGTTTCACCATGTTAGCCAGGATGGTCTTGATCTCCTGACCTCGTGGCCCGCCCACCTTGGACTCCCAATGTGCTGGGATTACAGGCTTGAGCCACTGCCCCCGGCCCAGAACTTACAGATTTTTAAAGAGAAACTTACACACATCAACCAGGTGCAATTTATGGACATTTGAATCTCCATTTGAATAAACTGTCAAAATCATTTGAGATCATCGTAAGATTTCAACACTAACTGCAAACCTGATATTAAGGAGTTGTAGGTTTATGTGAATGACAATGGTATCATGGTTGTTTTTTTAATGTCCTTTTTGTCATGCACACCAACATTTTATAGCTGAAATATGATATCTGAAATTTGCTGGGGTGAGTGAGGAATGAGTCAGGGTATAGATTAAACAAGACTGTCCATGAGTTGGCAGTTGTCACTGTTAGTTAATGGGTACAAGCAAGAGTTCGTTACTCTATTTTCTCCACTTTTATATGTTTGAAATTTTCCACAATAAGCTTTAAAAATTGTGTTTTTGGAAGCATTAGGACAGTCTGATTTCTGATTTGTCTACAACTTAAGGTAATTAGCAAATTCTTTTTATCATAGCCTAAGTTTCTATCTTGCATCTTTAGGGAGTACCTTTCAAAACACAAACCCCATTCCTATTAATATGTAATTATCGTTTTCTTTACTGTTTAATGCTTTCTTATACAAACATTGCAATGTCATAACATCTAAATATTATGTTCTATAAAGCATTGAGCACAGTAATTATAAATCAACTCACTTAAGTACTTAACAGCGATACACCATATGATTAATACTCAGCTTCTGACACACAAAGTTATACAAAAAAATTTTTATTAAGTACAGTTTCATATTTAGAGCTTCCGAGTTACAAATGTGATTGGATATTTAGGATACATAATTTATTCTTAAAATACACAACTTATATACAGACATTAAAAACTCAGTCTCCAAAATGCTCAATAAAGATGTCTGGGTGACACTTATAGAATTGACCTAGCAATTTTTTCTTCTCTTTGGCAGAAAGTTTTGAATCCTCATCAATAGTTTTTAGTAAATTCAACAGCTCATCTTTGGTTGTCTTCTGCGTATTGTTGAAATAGTCACGTTGATCAATTCTCTGGCAATAAATATATCCTTAAAGTTTAAAAGTAAAAAGTTCAGTTAATGACTCAATTCCTCATATTTAACCAAAAAAAATCAAGCAATATTCTTGTCTTTATGTTTTTCTTCCCCATTTTGTAATATGCACTGAAGATGGTAAGCACCGCTGACTTTCTAACCCTTGTCAAGTTGCTTAGTCTGAATTACTCTGAGGAGAATGTTTTAAATTTGGTTGAAATTAAAGTCCAACTACTTATAGCAAACATTTTCAAAAAACACCTGAAATTTATCTTTGGAACATCATGAAAACAATATTTCTCAGATTACCTGCATCTCTATTTGGATCTCTTCCATTCTGTATGGCCATAAGCTTAACACTTACAATTTTATGTAGAGTTCCAGGAATCTTAAGAAAAAGAAGGGACATGGGACATTATCCAAATGCATTTTAATCTAGTGATCTATTACATAAGCTCAATTTAACTACTTTCACAATTTTACCTTAAAAACATCTTTCTGATGATCCATTAAAAAGAGTACCAGAAGATCTGTTTTGCCTTTCGATAAATTTTTATTGTCAACAATAGCTTTCGAGAATATCCTTTTCACAACCATTCGGTTGTCACTCTATAAAAATAAAACAAATATATCCAATAGTATATATTGAAGACACAAGTTTAATATAAAAGAGAATATTAAATATTAATAGCTATTATCCATTTCAGCATACTTGATGCTGAAGATGGAATAATCTAATACTTAATCTATAAGTTATTAAAGATATTAAATACAACTAACAGTTAAACAAAAGACTTACTTCTTTCTGTAATTTAAACTCAGAAGGATTTGCTGCAACAGCCATGAAATACAGCAGTCTTCTAAATTCTTCTCTATTTTGGAAATCTAAAAGCTTTAGAAGGAGCTGGGTAGCTTCTAAAGCTATTTCCGTCTTCCCATTCACTTTAGCCAAAAGAAAAAACTGCTTTTAATTGACCAAATATGACCATATTAAAAGGAACAAAACTCAAGTTATAGTTTGAGTTAAAAAGTGCACTTATTCAAAATTATTTCCAAAAGCAAAAGCAAGACTAGGAATTAACAATGAATGGTGGATACCATAAAGGCAGCTTGTTCTCAAATTGGCAACTAACACCCTAAGTCCCTGTCATATAATATCTTCGGGCATTAAATCTAACTCTCAGCTTTGTGGATAAAATCCCATTCTGTTTTTCATTAATTCAGTACATTTGGGAGTATACCATGTGTACAAAACTCACATATCCAATTTTACTTGAGAAAAATAGGGGGAATTTTCTGAAACCTCCAATTTGTTTCCAACAAATTATGCAGCTCATTGGTAGAGAGACAAAGCAGAGAGTCTGCCATTTTGAAGAGACTGAACGGGCAGTAATGGTGGTGCTGGTAACTCTTCTAAAAGAAGAGAATTGCTGCTTTATGCTTAAGCTTCCGGTGAATGAGAGCAGCATTATGCTCCTGGGTAACCAGAAGTTTCTGCATAACTTTAGAGCTTGTTAAAGCCTCTTTCCAAATGACCTCTAGAATTTTTTGAACAAACATACTTTCCATGAATTAATCCAGATCCACTCCCAGCTTGTAGTAGTACTATTTTGGTTCAGTTTGAGAACTAACTTTTTCTTGTTTCCTCCAAAAGATAAATGCTAGTATCCAATTAGATCTTACTTACCTAAGAGTTCTGCAATTCCATTATGAACATCAGATAAGTGATTTAACAGAGGTTCCCTACTACTGTAATATCTGCCAATGGCATCAAACAGAAGTTCTTTCACTAAGTCTGTTCGGTCTGGTTGCTCAGGAAAGCTTCTGCTTATTTCCACCACCATCTGGTCTGGAAGGTATTCCAAACAGTCAATTGCTGCAGAGAGCCACTCATCTTCCCTATACGGGAGAGGGAAAGATTATTTAAAAGGCAAAGAATAACAAATATACACATGGTACCTAATTCACTAGCTATTTCATGCCATCAGGATAAATTTCTACATGAGCTTAAAAGATATGTATAGCTCTTTTTAATATATAGCTAGATCATGTATCACATTTACAAGTTCAGTTTAATGTTTTCCCTTTATTTTTTCCTTTTTCACGAAAACAAACTCTCCACCACAATACAGAGGTGAAAAGAGCATACAAATTCAAACTCTGCTCTTGCTCTTCACATTTACAATGGAGACCCAGAAACTCCAAGTTACTTGCTCAGGCCTCAGGCAGGACTAGATCCCAGATCTGAGTTCTGGGCCAATATTTCTCCAACACAGTGTTGCTTACTTCAGAGTTCTGTATGATCTATTAGCTCTCCCTTTAGCTAGGACAGAAAAGTTTCAAACGTTTCAAAATAATTACACATCAGACCTGGCGCGGTGGCTCACGCCTGTAATCCCAGCACTTTGGGAGGCCGAGCCAGGTGGATCACATGAGGTCAGGAGTTCGAGACGAGCCAGGCCAACATGGTGAAATCCCGTCTCTACTAAAAATGCAGAAATTAGCTGGGCATGGTGGTGTGCCCCTGTCATCCAAGACACTCGGAAGGCTGAGGTGGGAGAATTGTTTGAACCCAGAATGCAGAGGCTGCAGTGAGCCGAGATTGTGCCACTGCACTCCAGCCTGGGCAACAGAGCGAGACCTCATCTCAAAAAACAAACCAACAAAATAATTAAATATCAATTATCATCTACAGTAAAATCCTGCTGAGTAACTTCAGAAAAATGTTAATTTCAAGAAATAAAGTAGCAAACTTTTAATATTCCATTTTTTATATCTATCTATCTATCTATCTATCTATCTATCTATCTATCTATTGTTAAAAAGCAATCAATCATGTCCTCTACTGCCATACTGCCATGGACTCAGGACAACTAATTCAGCCAGGTGAGGTATCTCAGGCAGGTCATTTCACCTCTCTCGACATCAGCTTCAACTTTATATGATAAGATGATCTTTAAGGTCACTTCTAACACAAATTCTGATTTTGTATATAAAAATTAATAATTACAAGGCCGGACGCAGTGGCTCACGCCTGTAATCCCAGCACTTTGGGAGGCCAACGTGGGCAGATCACAAGGTCAGGAGTTCAAGACCAGCCTGGCCAATATGGTGAAACCCCATCTCTACTAAAAATACAAAAATCAGCCAGGCGTGGTGGCATGCACCTGTAGTTCCAGCTATTTGGGAGGCTGAGGCAGAAGAATCGCTTGAACCCAGGAGGCGGAGGTTGCAGTGAGCTGAGATCATGCCACTGCACTCCAGCCTGGGTGACAGAGGGAGACTCTATCTCAAAAAAAAAAAAAAAAGAATTTAGTAATTACAAAATGTTTCACATGTTCCTTTAGGTTATAGAAATGTGTTTTATCTGCAGAATTCAGTAACACATATGTTGGGATTAACTTTTTCATATAAGGCTTTAAGCTGCCTTTTGGCATTCAACTGTTTATAGTATTAATAGTTCTTTGGAACGTAGAATTAGTGAAGTACTAAAAATGTAATTGTATTCCTTTCAAACATTTTCATCCCCTTAACTAGACTGGAACACTATCTGCTAAGGCAAAATAATAAAAAATTAAGCTAGAAAAATCCAATAACTTATTTTAACCTTCAATAATTTTTATAGAAGAGCCTCAAAGTTATGAGTAATGCAGAACTCTTCCTTAAGGAAAAAAAGTCTTAATTCCCTCAGCATCTAAAGTTAAGCCTTCAAACCTTAGGATTTATATTCAAGAGAGTAGTAACTGGAATGAGAGAGTTACTTTCATTGTTTTGTTTTTTCTGAGACAGAGTCTCACTCTGTCACCCAGGCTGGAATGCAGCAGCATGATCTTGGCTCACTGCAACCTCCGCCTCCCAAGTTCAAGTGATTTTCCTGCCTCAGCCTTCCAGGTAGCTGGGATTATGTGCCACCATCCCTGGCTAATTTTTGTATGAGTCGGGGTTTTATCATGTTGGCCAGGCTGGTCTCGAACTCCTGACCTCAAGTGATCCAACCACCTCGGCCTCCCAAAGTGCTGGGATTACAGGCGTGGGCCACCGCACCCCGCCTTATTGTATTTCTTTAATACAACTAGTTAACTAAATACATATGTAACAGACATTCTAGATACGTGATCAAAGGATCTCAAGAATCTGTCAAATCTGTTTCTACCAGGTCCCTTTGAGGAATTTAAAGAGTTCAGACAGCTCTACATTTTAACAAAGATAAGAAGCTAAAGCATAATCCTTTTTTTCACTTAATGTACAAGTTACATGTGAAACAAAAATGAACATGAAAAATGAAACAAATCTTTTTCTAATTTTGACTAATGTCATTTTGTTCTTCACATTCTCAAATACTGGTAATATTAACAATGCATATCTGATCCTATAGAAAAAAGAATAGAACAGATTATCTTAAAACCATTATCTCAATCTACCTACAAACACACTCAAATTATTATATGTATTTCCACATACTGAGAGTCACTATAAGCCTTGAGAATCCCTCGATCCAGATAGTTACTGCTGTTGACCATGTCGGACTGCCTCTTAGATTGAGGAACTTTAGGTACAGCCTCTTGCTGTTTCAATAAGGAGTCAAGAAGTGGAAGATCTACAAGTTGTAGTAGACGCCCAATTGTTTCTTCTTGCCACACTTCATTAATAACTACACAGGAAAAATGACAAGGTGAAAAGTAACAATAGTTACTATATGCTCACCATAATATTTTTCTAAGCAGGTCTAAGCTAGTAAATTTGTGGCCAAAAAGAAAGAAAAAGTCAACCTTATGAAGTGCTTTCTTATAACAAAGTAAAACAATCCAAGATTTGTTTAGAGTGTAGGAGAATAGGCTTTGGACAACAGGAATTCTTTTCATTCTTTGTACTGTAAAAAGCAATCTGTCAGAGATAAGAGATCAAGTCATGTAACATGTTAATAAGGACTTTGGAAGAAAGAATGATTCATTCAAGCTAAAAACTTGTTTGAAACTATTGGCTGCAGATTATTCCACTCAGGGTTTCCACAACTGGAATGGGGGAAAGGTGGAAATTAAAGTCATTAAACTATATTCCATTGCCACAGACAAGGAAGAACTGAAGAATTCTGTTAACGTTTTAATGTAATTTTCAACTTTTATTTGACCTAATAAAATCTTAGGAAAAGAAATATCTGAAAGCATATTTTCAATACAAATCTGCATGCAAAACATCTCAGATCTGAACCTTTGCCAGCTGATCGGACAAAAGTCAGTGTTCAAGAGTTCTAACACTGATCTATTTGTTAAAGATAATAGACTTCTGTTAAAATTTAACATAAACAGCTTTAATACATAGTGCACTCTTTCTCTGTACTTTGAATATGTAAAATCTAATAAAGGTTAACATTTAAAAATTTTAAATAACTTTGAAGTTAGTCTTCTACTTCTTACTTTGCTTCATCTTTAGCTTACCTTGTGGAGACAAGGTTGCAGAGATATTTACATGAGGGGAGTTGGCAGGCTTTAAACTCAGATTTTCCCACAGGTCCTCTAAACTGGCTGATTTGATATCAGATGACTTAAATAATGCATCTGCATACCTAAAATGAATTTATTTCAGAAATGAACATTTACTAAGCCCACAGAAATATTTTAGTATTTGAGAGCTAAGAGTTTTCTACAGAGTTATGCATTTCAGAGCAAAACCACAACAAATCCAAATTCTAAGAGTAGAATAAATTATAAAAACACCCACCTTCTTTCTCAAGCATATTCTGTTCTCCTTTGAACATTTTCTTAGATTTAAGTGATTCGATGACTAAAATCTTAGTCGCCAGTTTAAAAATGCAATCAAACATAACTGAACTTCATTATGCGTACTGGTTTTATCAGTTATCTCTTTGTGGGGCATTCTTTGGTGGAGAGTGTAAGCACTCTCCACCAAAGAATTTCTAAATACAGATCCACAGCCCTTTACCTGCAATTCTAAAACCCAAAAAGCTTTGAAAATCAAAGGTCTATTTAGAGCTCATATAGTGACAAAACCTGTCCCGAGACTATAATAGCTTTAATTTATCCCGGTAGTATATTCTTTTGTTTACCACAGAAATATCATGCTTGATTACCAGATGTTGTCCCAGATGCCTCTAGGGATGTTGAACCATATATATGTACAACATAACTTTTCTAAATGCTCCAAAGTTCCAAATTCCTAAATGCATCCAGACCCAAAGATTTCAGATGAAGTGTGTGGACCTGCATCTGAAAGTGTTGACTGTGCCTTACTTTATCCTCATATTTCCTTTCTACACAAAGAGGTACATTTTATCATGTTTTAGATTGGGTTAAAACATGTAAAAATGGGCCAGGCGCAGTGGCTTACGCTTCTAATTATTCCAACACTTTAGGAGGCCAAGATGGGAAGATCACTTGAGCCCAGGAGTTTCAGACTAGCCTGGTCTCGAACCATAATGGGATTCTGTCTCCACAGAAAAAGAAAAGAAAAAGAATTAGCCAGGCATGGTGGTGTATGCCCGTAGTCCCAGCTACTGGGAGGCCAGGGTGGGAGGGTTGCTTGAGCCCAAGAGGCAGACGATGCAGTGAGCTGAGATCACACCACTGCACTCCAGTCTGGGTGAGAGAGTAAGACCCTGTCTCGTCAGATCTGAATTATAAGAGCTTCAACTATACCTCTGTGTCACCACTGCACAGTTTAGCTGAGGGTAACAAAGGGGAAAAGGTAAAGTTGGCTTACTTCATGACAAATAGCTATAAGTTCATTATGCATTATCACCCACATCCATTTCAATCACTGGATTCCACAATTCTGTCTCCCCAGTTTCCCTTTAAATGATTCCTTCTTCCCTCCCACCTCAGTCTGGGTTTCTCTCTGCCTGCCTTCGCTATGTTCTCATACCAAGTGGTATGAAAACATTTTTTACACTGTAACTATAACCTGAAGCAGGAAAATCAAAGTGTTGTTGACTGCTTCTGCTAAATATAAAATATGACTAGGAGATACCCAATAAAGTTAACAAAATTTCATCGCACTTTATCAAATTTACCCACAGACCCATATTTTAGCCACATGTACTGCTAAAAAGCTAATATAAAGCCAGTTGGCATCTCATAAAAAGGTAGACAAAATCCTGTCAATATCCCCGTGATAATCTAACATTATAGACCAACCTGGAAGGTGAACATAGTTTGTTCTCTTTGCCTAACTGACTGTCTTGGTTAGGTATTGTGGTGAATCTATAAAGGCTGCAACTACTATCTTCAAATGTAGGTTTTTTGTCTTTTCCAAAGACTTTGGTTGGAATTGCTTCAAATACTTTGTAGTCCATAAGTGCTTGACACACTCTCACCACTTTGGCCCGAGGAATATCTACATCACCAAAATATTTATTCTGAATTAGGTGAGAAAAAATGACATCCACAGCTTCTGAACCAACAAAGCAGTCATTGTGCCGTTTTAAACGGTGCCTTCGTTTTTTCACTTCCACTTGTGTTTGAAGAGTGTTTATGATGCTGCTCCATACATATGTGGCTCCAAATGGCTTCTGAGCTACACTGAAACCTAGGAGAAAAATCATAGAGAAACTGGGATTTGGTACCTTGTTCATTTGTAATAAGGTCTAAGCAATCCTTAGACAAAAATGTAGTAATTTCCAAAGTTATTGATAAGGAGCAACTATGAGGGTAGCTTATTGAAATACTGCTTTAATAGCAATTCATTAAAAAATATGGTACTTATTATATGCCAAATACTGTTCTATATGCTAAGATACAACAGTAAGCAAAATAAGATCCCTGTTCCCAGAAACTTAAGACTTTGTAGGAAGACAATCCATATGTGTTAGATCAGTGCTGAGGAGAACAATAAAGCTAGATAAGATAAGGAATGCTACTTTAAATGGGATGTCAGGAAAGACCTGTGTGATAAGGTTATACCTGAGCGGAAACGCAAGTAAAACCAAGAAGCAAGCTGTGCAGACATCTGGGGAAAGAGCACATACCCTGAGGTGGGAGTGTGCTCTGGTAGGATAGGAGGGAGGTCAGCACAGCCAGAGTGGTGTGGGGAGGGAGAGAAGAACAGGAAGTTAGATCAAGGAGGGAGAGGGGCTGGCGTTTGAGACTGGGAGTTAGGAGGACACATCAAGTAGGACCTTGCGGCAGTTACCAGTTATGTACAAGAATTCTATTACATGCCTTATGTAAATTATCTAATCTTCAATAGCAACCTGTGAGGTAGGTATCGTTTCCATTTGAGAGATGGAAAACAGAGTCACAGAGGTTACATAGCACTTCCAGATATTATATTGAAAGAGGTAGTACTGGGACTTGGCTCATGTTTTATATGACTTTGAAGCACTTATGAGTCATACACACACACACACACACAGTCACGCACCACAAAACAACATTTCTGTCAACAATGTACCACATATAACAGTGGTCCTACATAATTACAATGGAGCTTAAAAATCCCTGTTTCTAGCTCTTGCTGTACCTTTTCTATGTTTAGATACACAAGTACTTATCATTGTGTTACAACTGCTTACAGCATTCAGTACAGCTCTGCATGTTTGTGGCCTAGAAGCAACAGGCTATCCCACATAGCCTAGGTGTGTAGCAGGCTATACCATCAAGGTTTGTGGAACTACACTCTATGATGTTTGCACAACAATGAAATCACCAGACAATACATTTCTCAGTACATATCCCTGTCACTACACTATGCATGACTGTGTATACACACACACACACACAAAAAAAAAATCACTACAGGAATAAACTAATATTTTTAAAGCCTCCTATGATGCAGGCTTATGAGTTAAACACTTTGTATGCAGGGTAAAGTAACAATTTGGTTCCTACCCTATAGGAGCTTATGACCTATTGCAAAGACAGTACGCACAGAAGTAAAGCAAGATTTTTGCCAAACACAAAAGGAGAAAAACAAACTTTCAAAAATATCCTATATTTTTCCTCATTGTAATTGGCAGATATTTGGAAATCAATAGGAAAGAAATCAGGTCTTGGGCTTTTGAAAACCGATGGAATGGATTACAGCGAATCACCCACTTGGTGGCTGGCTGGCTCTCTCCCTTTTTTCCTTTCATAAAGAGTTCTTCTCTCCCTCCCCTTTAACGTGTTACACTTTTTAGTGATCCTCTGAAAACTCAGCAATCCTAATTTAAGCCCCATTTATGTTTGGTTTGTTACTTCCTTTATTTTTACGATATTTTGGCGGAGAGGTTGAAGTTATTACTTCCTTTAAGATACTCTAAAAAGGAAAACCATATGCATGAGTACAATGGTAAGGAAAAAAGGAAATTATAATTAAAGAAATTGCTACTTGAAATTATCTTCCTACTTTTTTAGGCAAAATAGAATGTGTAAGATGATGAAAGCATAAGATAAGCTCCTGAAGGACATTATTAAAACTCCTTTACAGCCTGCTGAAGATAGTGAAACGTCCTCTCTACTAAAAATACAAAAATTGGCCAGGCATGGTGTCAGGCACCTGTAATTCCAGCTACTCAGGAGGCTGAGACAGAATTGCTTGAAGGTGGGAGACAGAGGTTGCAGTGAGCTGAGACAGTGCCACTGAACTTCAACCTGGACAACAAAGGAAGACTCCCTCTAATAAACAAACAAACAAACAACTCCTCTTAGTGCACTAGAGCCATAAATTATAAGTGGGTCATTTGAAATTCATCTCTTATGTTGCAATAAATACAAGGAGTACACTGAACCACTACACTGATTTCACTTGTAGCATAATTCTGTAGATACTAGCAATTTAAACATCTTTATAGTGAAAATTAATAGCATATACACAAACACACAGCCCTTTATTGTTTGTTTGTATATTTCTAATACTAAAAGTAGATGGGTAATTTACTACCTAGTTGCTCGTCGCCCAGGCTGGAGTGCAATGGCGTGATCTTGGCTCACTGCAAGCTCCGCCTCCTGGGTTCACGCCATTCTCCTGCCTCAGCCTCCCGAGTAGCTGGGACTACAGGTGCCCACCACCATGCCTGGCTAATTTTTTGTATTGTTTTTCAGTAGAGACGGGATTTCACTGTATTAGCCAGGATAGTCTCGATCTCCTGACCTCGTGAACCTCCCGCCTCGGCCTCACAAAGTGAGCGAGATTGTTTTTAATTGTCAAAATTGTATTTTAAATTTGAAGATATTTCACGAGCCAGTACTAAACAAAGATGGAAGGAATTGTTGCCAGTCTTCCAAATATAATGTGAGCTGTTTCAGGAACTGAATTATGGAGAACTGACTAAATAAATCAAGCTGTAATTAGACTTACTCTTGGTACAGTATTTAGTCTCTGTTGAACAGGACAAGAATGAGGCATCTGATGGAATCTCAAAGTAAGTCCAGGTCATTCCTGGTATGCAGAACTCAGGAGTAGTTGTACTGTTTCCAGCCACAATGCCTAAACATTGTGAGCGACTAATATTCTTAACTTCCTAAAATACCAGAGATTATAAATAAGATTTAAACAAACAATTTCTGCTTAACTTTTCAAATCTTTATTATTAATAGCTAACATTTGAGTATTTACACTATGACAGGCTCTGTCTTCTCGCATTTAATTCTGATAAGCTTCTCTGCGAAATGATTATTAATAATCCTATTTTGAGGAAACTGAGGCTCCGTGAGTTAAACCTGCCCTCAGTTACGCAGCTAATAAATACATACTAGTTTTTCCTAGTACTTAAATACAAATATATGAAAAGTCAGCCACCAGATAAGTCGTTTAAGCATTAACCTTTCGCTGGAAACTTGGATTAAGTGAAACAGCTTTAAGAGAGCCAAGAGATAAAACAAACTAAGGACCCTTAATCAAGCTATTTAAAAACAGTAGTCAGTACTCTTAAAATAAGGCAGGATATCATAAATTCTGTAATAAATAATACCATAGTACACAGGGTAAGACAGGAAAAGGAAGACATGCAAGATTCATACTTCGATCAGACTGCCTTTTAAGAACCAATGAGACAGACTTTTGGACTAGTTATAATAAAAAGATGAAACACATAAGTCATAACACTTGAGCTACAAGTAGGTTAGTATACAAATCGTAAATGATAAGGCTGAGTCACTTATTAATTACAGATCAATAAGACAGCTGAAGAGGGCGGTGTAGTTGGCCTCAATGAGTAGAAACGGCTAATCTTCACAGAATAATTAGAGGTAAAGAATAAATTTCCCCATATTAACTTATGGGAAATCAGGAGGTTTTGCAGGTTGAATAACACTGTATAAAAGATTAAAGAACTGATTAGAGCAGGATAGTAGGCACCTGTGAACCACAGGCTTCCAGAGTCCTCCAGGCATGATACAATACAGCCCTCACAGGTCCCCTCTGTTCTCACTGACCATCAATTCCCAACCATTGCATCCTGGAGAATTTCCCTTCAAGCACCACCACCTACAGACCCAAACTAGCTCATGTTCATACAGATGCTTTCATACACAACGTACCCTAGACTTGACAAGTAAATGTGCCAAAACTCATACCAGGATAACCTGCTTTTTTAAATGCTGACTTCACCAGTTGAACACATATCCCCCATATACTGGTTTGAAACTTATTTATCATCATCTAAAAGCTGAAATGAATATTGGTATAGCAGATCATGGCCCAGTAAGATGACTTACTGTGATTTCTAAACAGGATTTAAGAGACCAGAAATAGACAATGAATGTTTTTTAAGTCTTGCAATCAGAATTAAGGGTTCAGCTTGTCCTCAAACCTCACTTTCATATGAGCTAAACAACCTTTTGAAATCCATCACTATCTACATCTTGATGCTTCCTTACATTTTGTCAAGCATTTTCTTTTTTTTTCTTTTTCTTTTGAGATGGTGTCTCACTCTGTCACCAGGCTGGAGTGCAGTGGCACGATCTCGGCTCACTGCAACCTCCAACTCCCTGGTTCAAGTGATTTTCCTGCCTCAGCCTCCTGAGTAGGTAGGATTACAGGCACCCACCACCACGTCCAGCTAATTTTTTTTTTTTTTTTTTTTTTGTATTTTTAGTAGCGACAGGGTTTCACCATGTTGGCCAGGATGGTCTTGAACTCCTGACCTCGTGATCCACCCACCTCAGCCTCCCAAAGTGCTGGGATTACAGGTGTGAGCCACCACGCCCAGCCTGGTCAAACATTTTCTAAAAGCATCATGGGACAAATGGAATCAAAGAGTTTAGAGATCAGCTATAAAAACTCTGGATAAGAGACAATCTCTGTAAGTAGGTTTCTTCATCTACTGATAAAATAGTTGAACACAATATTTTAGGTTAGTTTCAGGTCTAAGCTGCCAGGCCAGGCACAGTGGCTCATACCTCTGATCCCAGGACTTTGGAAGGCCACCGCGGGAAGACTGCTTGAGGCCAGGAGTTCAAGATTACAGTGGGCTATGATTGCACCATTGTACTCCAGCCTGGGTGACAAAGTGAGATCCTATCTTTAAATAAACTGATTATAGGAATGTAAAGACTGAAACTATGTTTCCTCCATTTAGATAAGGACACTGAACACCAAATATAGCAGATCCATAGGCAAGAAAGGAAGCATTTGGACAAATTTGACTGTACCAGATACAAAACCTTTTGGAAGGTTGCCTAATGAGGTTCAGAAATAATTTAATTATCTAGCCTACAACACATAGTCTTAAGCACTATATAAAACTAGGCTAGTTAACCTTCATTTTTCAAGCAGACTCATCCTTATTTGCTTGAAAACAATAGCTATTTTTCAAAAGCTGCCCTTCACATGTATTTGAACTCTACTATAAAAAATTTGCCAACAGTAAAAGTTAAACTTCAGTAATAATCATCCTCGCTTCTAAGAATTCACACTAAATAATCAAGTTACAATAATTCCTTAAAAATGTCAACAAATTACATTTACCCAAAAATTAGGGATAATCAGCATCAACCATAATCCACCTTGTCAGCAACCCCAGCCTACTGTGAAAACCTATTTAAAGGGAAAACAATTGTATAATCACTTCTAATAGTAAGATTATATTAAATCTTTAGAAGTAGATCAATATACACATTATAAAATTGGATCCCAATGTAAGGTAAACATACACACAAAATTACTAAAACACACTACCTCTTAATGAACATATAACAATTTTGTTTTCATTCTCGGTCTTTAGACTGGACTTAAAAAAAAAAAAAAAAAAGGAACTGAATCCAGACAGCTGATGTTTCTCCATAAAACTTTTAAGAGATGGTGAGCTAGTGCCCGATTTCTTTCAGATTTCCTAATAGTTCAGAGATTTAAATTATTTAATTGCCTTACAGATTGCCTCAATATAATACAATTGGTTATCAATATCTGTCAGTTGCTAATTATTGCTAACTACTAAAAAACTTATTTTTTTTTGTTTTTCTTTTCTTTTTTTTTTTTTTTTTTTTTTTTTGAGACAGAGGATTACTTTGTCATCCAGGCTAGAGTGCAGTGGTGTGATCTTGGCTCACCACAACCTCTGCCTCCCAGGTTCAAGCGATTCTCCTGCCTCAACCTCCCAAGTAGCTGGGATTACAGGTGTGCACCACTACACCCAGATAATTTTTGGATTTTTTTTTTTTTTAGCAGAAATAGGGTTTCATCACATTGGCCAGGCTGGTCTCAAACTCCTGGCCTTGAATAATCCACCTGCCTCAACCTCCCAAAGTGCTGGCATTACAGATGTGAGCCACTACACCCCATTCATAAAAACAAAATTTTAAAGAAAGGTTAACCCAGTGGTTCTCAATGGGTGATTATACCCCCCACAGGCCATGTCTGGAGACATTTTTGATTATCACAATGAGTGTGGGTATTGCTGGCATCTAGTGGGCAGAGGGATGCTACTAAACATCCTACAATGCACAGACAGCCACCACAACAAAGAAAGCGTCACTAGTGCCAAGGTTAAGAAACCTTGGGTTGACTGAATACTGTTCAGACATGGAAACTTGTGCTAACACAGCAGACACAGTGCTAGGTGCTGTGACTACAAAGAATTAGACCAGTGTGGACTCTGCAGTCGCAGGGACCTGAGTTCCATTGTTGGGTCCCTCATTTACTAATAACACAATCTTGAGCAAACTGCCTAACTTTTCTGTTGCAAAACAGAGCTAACTCCACTTCTCTACTCATTGCGAGGATCATGAGATAATATTTTAATGTGTCTCACAAAATGCCCAGAAATTATATCACTAAAAACAAGAGGAGGAAACTGTCACAGTCTAGAAGACTCAGTACATGACAACTCAATGTAATACAATATCTTGGATGGGATCCTGGAAGAGAACATTAAGCAAATACCAAGGGAATCTAAGTGTGGAATCTTCAGTTAATAATTATATGTATCAATATTGGTTCATTAATTATGACATTAATTATGACAAATGGACCATACTATTTAGTGAATCTATTCTAAAATTTTAAGTTTATTTTAAAAGTAGAAAGAAAAGGGAGGTATCTTTCTTCCTCTTCCTTCCTCTGAACTCAGAGGACACAGTCCCCAACCTTAGGAGTTTACCTTTTATTTACTCCTACTACCTGGATGATGTCAAGCTCTGAATAGTATTCAATCACATAAAGGCCACCAGGAGATGAGAAGACAAAATGTGACACATACCAGAGGATTTAACTTTTCATCAGAAAATAACACATCTACAAATCCTAAACCATTTAGGATTTAAGAGAATTTTAAGACAGATTTTTTCAAACGAGGTTTTAAAATATTACTCAAAGAATTGTCAAGACAACAAAGAAAAAGGACGTTTGTTGGATAGTAACCAAAATCTCATGAAAATATTAATAAATGTAAAGAGAATTGTGTTTATGGTGTTAAAACTGGACAGTTGTGACTGAGTGGAAAAATTTTCTATACTATGATCCCAACATTACAACACTTTTACTGGATATTGGTTCTGGTAGTCCAAAGTTTATTTTCCTGCTAGTTGGCATTAGAGGTGTCATGCTGAAGACTGTGATTGCCTCTGAAAAAAGGGGTGCAGGTAGGTAAAAGAAGTGTCTACCAACACAAAAAATTTAAAATATCTACACGAGAATTATCAGCGAAAGCAGACATTCGTCCCTGCTTTAATTCACACAGATTAATGAGACAGCATATGGGAAGTACTCTGAGCTCCCTGGAAAAGTGATACCAGGCAAACTCAAAGAATTAGGTTACAGTATAAAGGGATAACAGGATAACAGACTACTTTCTTGTTTGTTATATTAAAAGACAAGTGTTTTTGACGTACTCGCTTAAGACTGGCATATAGATCTCATTTCTTGTACATAAATCAGGTCCCTGGTCATTACAGCCCCTTTAAGGTAAGGGAGAGTTACTAATCGGTGGAGAAACAAAAGTACGAAGCTGCCTGCCAGAGCACACAGAAAGAGAATGGCAAAGAACCAAGAACCGTGTCTCCCATTACCTTGCTCACTGGGACTATGACAAGGCAACTAAAGGGTGAAAGAAAGGCTAACAAATGTTACCAGGTCGGGATTCCAGCGGTAGCAAGCAAAACGAGTGAGAACAGCAGCGGGCCCCTCTCTGTCCACTGCAGCTGGTGTGCCGAGGGCAGCGGTTTCTTTCCTTTGACTCCTGATAACCAGCACTTCAGCTCTTCCCTTTGATAGTTATCTACTTAATTTCTGAATACACACTTCCTTACATCATCTAAGAACCTGTTCACAAATGCCCAAAGCTCCAGAATTGGTATTTCAGCTATTAGAGAAAACAGGGTACCACGTTTTTATTTTAAGCAGGTGACATCTGGGAATTTCCTTCACTGAGTAAGTGGGCCCAAAAGATTTCTCAAGACTGTTCTCAATATCATTTGGTTTTAAACTCCCAAATGTCTTAGCATTTGTCTTCTCTTCACAACGTAAATCAAGGAGACATTCTCAATGTGGCCACTATGTGCTTATCTGGATCCTTTACATGAGAGCAGACTAAGGTCAATATTATGAAGTTTCTTAGAAAAGGACAAGTGAAAAATGGTCCTCTATCATAATCTGTCGTTAGCATTTTGAAGATTAAAAGGAGCATCAGTAAGTCAAACACAAGAGTGGGGCCACTGAGAAGCACCCATTTGACCCACAGGAAGGAATCACAGTTTCACTGTGATTGTTTTTACAAATGAAAGGCTTTTGTCAGAAAGGGAACCAATTCCTACAACATCCCAGACTGGAGCTCCAGAAAGGGGGTAAGTTGTAACTTAACCAAAAGAAAAAAAAAGCCAAGTGTTATCTGAATATCTTGTTATCTGACTCACCCCTATTAACTGAGTTGTAGATCTGCTATAACCAGCATTTTAGAAGTGATATCCGATTCTGTTCATGTGTTTGAACATTTAAAGAAACCAGGATCCTAAATCAACTGCCCCCAAAAGACACGATTAAGCCGGTGGCAGAATTTGCCAACTTCTCTCCTAATTTCATGTAACTTTTTTTTAGCCAAAAACTTCTATTCACTAAAATACGGCTTATACATAGAGTGTTAATAAATACCTTTTATGCCAAATTCCTGCCAGTAGAACTCACATAAACCTCTCATCCCTCCCAGGAAGAGTCTGAGGAGACAAGCTGACTCTTGACTCCTAGCAGTCTGGAGAACAAAGTGGGCAAGGGAGGCGCTCGGCCCCTGGCCATACTGTGCAGTCAAGGTTTGTGGTTGAGACAGGGGGCAAAGAACTACACAAATTCCAGATATCACACTTGTCACTGGTAGCACCGCGGAGCATATCCCGGGGCTCCACGGCGCGTGCCTGGCACGTTAGCGGGCGCACAGACCAACGCGCGGTGAAGGTGAGAGTTTGGGTAGACAGAAAGAAGCTGGGTTGTGCGGGCTGGGTCGGCAGCCTGCAGCCCACCAGCCAGAGAGGAACCCGATCCGCCCGCTCGCCGGGGGCGTTGGCCAAGTGGTCGCAGCTGTGCGGGGCTCGCCCAGCCGGCCGTTGCCAGGCTTAGGCGGCCGAACGCCCTACGCCGCCCGCCCCGCGCCGGGACCCAGCCAGCGCACCCCATCCCGCCCCACGCCATCCCGGATGGCGGTCCTCGGCACCTACCGGGAGGCCTGTGCGCTGGGCTGTGAAGAGCCGAGAGATTCAGCGCAGCAGCCTTCTCCCGCACGGTGGCCATAGCCCTCGCTCCCCGGACGCCAACTCCTCCAACAGCTTCACAGCTCACTGAGCGCCCGTCTGTTAACTGGGCGGGGCGGGGCTCACTGCAGGCCCCGCCCCCGCTGCCGGTCACGTGTCACTCTGGCACCCACTGAACGTAGCCCGCGGCGCCAGAGATCCAAGTTTCCTCGGGCGCGAAGCCACGCGAGCGGTGTCCGGGGAGAGAGCGGTTCTCTGGGCCGGCACCACGCGACCCACGGCTCACACTAGCGGCGTTCGAACCGCGGCCTGCCGTAGATTAACTCGGGGACCAGGCCGGGCGCGGTGGCTCCCAGCACTTTGGGAGGTCAAGGCAGGTAGATCACCTGAGGTCAGGAATTCGAGAGCAGCCTGGCCTACATGGCGAAACCCCGTCTCTACTAAAAATATAAAAATTAGCCGGGCTTGGTGGCGGGCGCCTGTAATCCCAGCTACTCGGGAGGCCGAGGCACAAGAATCGCTTGAACCCAGGAGGCGGAGGTTGCGGTGAGTGGAGATCCACCACTGCACTCCAGCCTGGGTGACAGAGCCAGACTACGTCTCAAAAAAAAAAAAAGAAAAAGAAAAAAAGAAAAAAGAAGTAGTCGGGGACCTGGCAAGCTGCCTAACTGCTCTGTGCCTCGGTGTCCTCACCTTGATGTGGGGGTAGGTTTAGTACCTGCTTCACTGAGATATTTGTTTGTTTTTTAAGGAGGTTTATAGGAACCAATTCAGGTTCAGTATTTAGTTACTGCGTCTGGAACGTAAGTGCTTATAATTATGTTATAGTAGTAGTAGTAGTAATAATAGTAACAATAATAACCGAGTTTTTCATACATCCCTACCTGTACAGAACAAACAAATCCTATGTGGCCCAGGGGAGCAATGTCTAGAGGTCACAGGAGAGCAGCAGCGAATGACCCTGGGACTGGCTGCCAGGAAATCTGTGCTGCCCCCAAAGGAACTGTGGGTCGGGCGGGTAGGGACAGTTTGCTGCCTTTGGAGTGAAGGTGGGGAGAGAAAAGGAGGAAGGGCTGTTAATGGGACACATCTTAGTTACTCGGAAGTTGAAGCCAGGCCAGAGATCCAATGCTGGATACCTCTGAAAGGATGAGTAGTCTTAGAGACAATAATCCAATTGCCAGATACTTGCCCGTTTTTGGGTTTTTTTTTTCGAGTCTGGGAATTTTGCAATCATTTTCAAAACGAGTATGATGTCTTCTTAGAAGGAGGACGCTTGTGTGATTTAGGTGTAAATTAGAATGGTGTTTAAGTAGGAGTTCGTTATTTAGCTTATTGGAAAGAGCTTCTACATGGGGTTGTTTCAGAGAATACATACTAAGAAGCTGTGCCCCTAGGGACCTGGGTTTGTGGGTGGGAGGTGGGGGTCAGTTGCTGCTGCTAAGTGTTAGAAAAAGCTGGCCGGGCACACGCCTGTAGTCCCAGCACTTTGTGGGAGCCGAGGCAGGGGGATCCTTGAGGTCAGGAGTTTGAGACCAGCCTGGCCAAAATGGCGAAACCCCTAGTAAAAATACAAAAACTGGCTGGGCATGGTGGCAGGCACCTGTAATCCCAGCTGCTCAGGAGGCTGAGGCAGGAGAATCACTTGAATCCAGGAGGCGGAGGTTGCATGAGCCAAGATTGTGCCACTGCACTTCAGCCTGGGCGACAGAGTGAGACTCCATCTCAAAAAAGAAAAAAAAAAGTTGCCAACCGGTTGGCAACCTTTTTTTACTGTGACCTGTTCCCCTGATGGTGGTAAAAGCCTGCTTTACTTCTGTTTAAGGATTTTCTTTGTAGTCTCTCAATTGGCTACTACTCACAGAAAGAGGATGCATTCAGGGCTGGTTTCAGGCACCCAATATACCAATTAACTGTATCCCCTGCTGTATAACTGAATGAACACACAAGTCCACCTTCATGGCATAGGAGGGGGGAAAAGCTCATCTGTCTCAGAAGACAAATCTTGAGAAACACTAATATTTGAAAAAGCGTGGTGACCTCAGTGACCATTTTGATACTTTATATAACATTTCAAAGAGTTTTTCACCAACTTATGTGATAATTGTTTACCCCTTCTGGAATGCTGTGATGTTCTTCTCTACTCAGGTACTTTCTAGAAACCATGGGATAGGAAATGCCTACCCCGTTTCCTACTTTCTTCCCTGGACAGATTTTTCCAGGTTACTCTGATGTATTTTTTTTTCCTCTGAGCACCTGTAGCACTTATCAAATGCATTACTATTCAGCCCCTGCTTATATTGATACTCTCTAATTATTACAGCACACACATAATTGCCTAATAAAATTGGAAAATTGCCAGGTGTGGTGGCTCACACCTGTAATCCCAGCACTTTGGGAGGCAGAGGTGGGCAGATCACCTGAGGTCGGGAGTTCAAGACCAGCCTGACCAACATGGATAAACCTCATCTCTACTAAATATACAAAATTAGCCAGGCAGGGTGGCGCATGCCTGCAATCCCAGCTACTCAGGAGGCTGAGGCAGGAGAATCGCTTGAACCCGGGCAGTGGAGGTTGCAGTGAGCTGAGATCGCGCCATTGCACTCCAGCCTGGGCAACAGGAGCGAAACCCCATCTCAAAAAAATAAATAAATAAATTGAAAAATTGTCCAGGGTAGGGAGCATATTTTAACCTCTCGGACTTCTTTTAGCATCTGTGCATTGTTGGGCAAATAATAGATGCTCTGATTGTCCCCATCAAAATACAGAGCTTTAAAAAATATCAGTTTCCTACCTTTTAAAGTTTAAAGTTTAGGAACTTCTAATAGAAAAAGTTCTTTTAAAAATCCCAACTGGACGCGGTGGCTCATGCCTATAATCCCAGCACTTTGCGAAGCCGAAGCAGGTGGATCGCTTGAATCCAGGAGTTTGAGACCAGCCTGGGTAACATGGCGAAACCCCATCTCTACAAAAAAAAAATACAAAAAATTAGCCGGGCATGGTGGTGTGCGCCTGTAGTTCCAACTACTTGGGAGGCTGAGGTGGGAGGATCGCTTGAGCCCAGGGAGGTGGAGGTTGCAGTAAGCGAAGATCGTGCCACTGCACTCCAGCCTGCGTGAGAGAATGAGACCCTGTCTCAAAACAAACAAACAAACAAACAAAACAAAAAAACCCTTTCATAACTAACAAGTATCACAATCACCCAGTTTATGACATGAAAGGAAATTTCTTTCATCCCTTTCTCATTAATCAGTGCACAGCTGCAAAGACTTTGGCCTTTTTTGTTTTCAGTGCCATAAAACTACCAGCAGCATACACCCGAGCTGTAATCTTTGCATAGTATTTTTTATTTTCACTTACAGAATGCTTTAAAACCACTTTTATTGATTATTTCGCCAACAAGTATGTCACGTCAGTATATGTTTAGCATATGGGAAAAACTTCACTTGATCTAAGCTTGTTTATGATCAAACTTGTCTAAACCTATCAAGAGGTAGGAAGCAGAGCAGAAAGTTTATGATTCACTAGTCCTGATGCAATCCAAAATTCACTGAAAAAAAAAAAACAAAAAAAAAAACCACCAACCCACTTCCTGTTTCTGTGGCACTGTAAAACAATGATGAGTAAAAACTCTTCCATAGTTTTATAACTTTGTTCTTAAGATGGCAATATAATATCATCCTTTCACTATTAAAACATTGGAAGTGTAATCTTTAAATTTCCATCTCAAATTTTTGCTAACTCAAATTTTAGGCTCAGGCCAGGCGCAGTGACTCATGCCTGTAATTCCAGCACTTTGGGAGGACGAGGTGGGGTCATCTGAGGTCAGGAGTTCAAGACCAGCCTGGCCAACATGGCAAAACCCCATCTCTACTAAAAAAAAACACAAAAATTAGCTGAGCATGATGGTGGGCGCCTGTAATCCCAGCTGTTCGGGAGGCCGAGGCAGGGAGAATTGCTTGAACCCAAGAGGCAGAGGTTGCAGTGAGTCGAGATTGTGCCACTGCACTCCAGCCTGGGCGACAGAGCAAGACTGCGTCTCAAAACAAACAAAATTTAGGCTCATACCCTAATCAAGGCTCACCCTACCAAAAATTGCCATAGTAGTAGACTATTTGTGTTTCGGAAACATACCCCTCATATATACACTCCCAATTTTTGTTCCAAGTGGTGGAGCAAGTGGGCACTGAAAACAGAAGGGATAAAGCCTGTTTTCTAGAAAGGATGATACATAGTGAGATTTTCCACCATCAAATAAATTTTGAGCAATAGTACATTATATGGTGGATGTATTTGGAAGGGCGAAGGAAGCCTTGATACTAGCCTTGAGGCTGACTTTTTTATTTTTATATATTTATTTATTTTTATTGAGACAGGATATTGCTCTGTCACTCAGGTTGCAGTGCAGTGGTGTGAACATGGCTCACTGCAGCCTCAACCTCCCCGGCTCTGGCTCAAGTGATCCTCCCACCTCAGCCACCCGAGTAGCTGTAGTCGCGCCTGTAGTAGTGCGCCACCATGCCCCGCTAAATTTTTAAAATTTTTTTGCAGAAAAGAGATCTCACTTTGTTGTCCAGGCTTTCAATATTAAATATACACCACACTGAAAATATTCTCTTCTGTCCCTTAAGAAAGAAGATTTTTCTCAGAGATAGTTTTCATTATTCGGTACATATTTGTTCAAATGACTGCATTTCAACAGATTTAAATCCATCTGCTCATAATTTGGAAGATATAATTTAGATTTGGATATCCTTATAATGGCCTTTTAGAGGTGCTCAAAGACCCTGGGTCTACAAAGACTTTAGAAAAACTCTAAAAAACACATTCAAAAAGAAAGTTTTCTAATGATTGTGTGTATAGAAGCTATTAAAAACGTAGATTTCTGTCCCCCACACTGTGTTCTGATTTACTACTTCTGGGGTGGAAACCCTGAGAATCTCTTGTTGTTTTCTCTTCCATTGTGATAAAATACACAAATTTACATCTTTTTTTTTCTTTTTTTGAGACAGAGTCTCATTCTATTTTCCAGGCTGCAGTGCAGTGGCGTGATCACAGTTCACTGCAGCCTCAGCCTCCCAGACTCAAGTGATCTTCCCACTTTTGCCTCCCAAATAGGTGAGACTACAGTCACGTACCACCATGCCTGGCAAATTTTTTTTACCTTCCTTTGTAGAGATGGGTTCTCGCTCCGTTGCCTAGGCTGGTCTTGAACTCCTAGGCTCAAGAGATCTTCCCCCTTGGCCTCCCAAAGTACATGAGCCACTGTGCCTGGTCTGCATCTTTTTTTTTTTTTTTTTTTTTTAGACAGGGTCTGGTTCTGTTGCCCAGGCTAGAGTGCAGTGGTGTGATCTCAGCTCACTGCCACACCTCTGCCTCCCAGGCTCAAGTCATCCTCCCACCTCAGCCTCCCGAGTAAAATTAGCCTGACTAATTTTTGTATTTTTTATAGAGACAGGGTCTCACTTTGTTGCCCCTGCTGGTCTTGAACTCCTGAACTCAAGCAATTGTATGAGGGGTAATCACCTTGGCCTCCCAAAGTGCTGGGATTATAGGCATGAGCCATGGCGCCTGGCCCCTGCATCATTTTTTTTTTTTTCCCTGAGATGGAGTCTTGTTCTGTTGCCCAGGCTGGAGTGCAGTGGCACAATCTCAGCTCCCTGTAACCTCCACCTCCTGGGTTTAAGTGATTCTCCTGCTTCAGCCTCCTGAGTAGCTGGAATTACAGGCGTGCACCACCACGCCCAGCTAATTTTTGTATTTTTAATGGAGACGGAGTTTCACCATATTGGCCAGTCTGGTCTTGAACCTGCCCACCTTGGCTTCCCAAAGTGCTGGGATTACAGGTGTGAGCCACCACGCCCGGCCCTGCCCCCCCCTGCATCATTTTTAACATACACTGCAGACGATTAAAATAGAGAATTTCAAAGAAGCACATTTTGAGGGATATTCCTCTTACACCTCATCAAGTTTCCTTTTACCTAATAAGGGATTTTTTTCACAGAATGTAAATTCCAAGACAGGAGGGATTTTTATCTTTTCTCTTCACTGCTATATCCTTAGTACTTATTAGTTCAGAATCTGGTTCATAATTGGCTTGCAATAATTTTTGTGAATGCCACAACCTGTAATCCTACCACCCTGGCCTGAGTAACAGTCACCTCTTACCTGGATTACTGCAGTACCTTTCTAATTGGTCTTCTTGCTTTTTTTCCTCTTTGTGCCACCCTTTTTAGTTTCCTAACAAAGCAGCAAGAGTAGTCCTTAAAACATAAGTCACAGAGACCATCCTGGGCCACATGGCGAAGCCCCATCTCTACAAGAAAGACAAAAATTAGCTGGGCATGTTGGTGTACGCCTGTAGTTCCAGCTGCTCAGGAGACCGAGGTGAGAGGGTCACTTGAGCCCTGGAGGTGGAGGCTGGAGTCAGCCATAATTGCCAGCCTGGGCAACAGAGTGAGAACTTGTCTCAAAAAAGCAAAACAAAACAAAAAAACAACATAAGTCAGATTATCATCTTTTTGGCTCAAAACCCAGCAAAGACTGCCTAACTCTACACTTCCCTCATTCCATTCCAACCACATTAGCTTCCTTGCTATCTGTTAACACATCAGGCATACATTCCTACCTTTAAGGCCTCCAGACATCTGTTCATTCTGCCTTAAATGTTCTTTTCCCCAATAACCATGGCTAACTCATATTCTTCAAATCCTGGCTCAAATGTCACCTTACCAATGACGACTTCCTTAAGAATCCTATGTAAATATTGCAACCGTGATCCCACCTCCCACAGCTATCCCTCAGCACTCCAGATACTCTATATCCTGGTCTTTTTCTCTTTTCCACATTCTTATCCCTTTCAATACATATACTGACTTTAAAAAAGTATCATACCTATTTTTTATTGTCTGTCCTCTCCCTCTCCCAGTATAATCTCCATGTGGTCAAGACTCATTGACATATCCCAAGCACCTAGAATAGTGCCTGGCATACAGTAGGCATGCAATGAATCTTTGATGCAATAAAGAATGCAGACGATTTTCCCTTTGCTACCAGGATTTCTTACATTGCAGAATTGTCCCACAAGTTCCATTTTGAGTTTTTTCTTTCTTTCTTGAAAGAGGAGAGGTCTATGCAATTTTGCTTAAAAACAGGAGAAAGAGATCCTCCTTGGGTCCCCACATTATATATTGTTGTGTTGTTGAGTACCTTCTCTCAGATCTTTGGCCAGAGAGCACATTGGCATAAGTTAACATGACCAGGTCTACAGTCTAACGTCCTCAGAGTTTCTTTCTTATGTTTAGTAAAATCTCTATATCAGGATCAGCTTTCCAGCTTTTCATGTGGTCCAGTTTTCACTCATACATATGGTGTTTTCAGTGTCTTTCCTGTCGTAATTTCCTCCTGGGTGGGGAAACACCCTCTCACCTGTTGGCTAGTGTTTAATGTGAACATGCTTAGACTCAGGCCCTCTGCCTCCTGTGACTTTCAAAGGCCTTTTGAGTTTGGAGAGGGTGTTTCAGTTGGACTGCTCCCTAAAGTCGTG
Organism: Papio anubis; assembly: GCF_008728515.1. Classification (NCBI taxonomy): domain Eukaryota; kingdom Metazoa; phylum Chordata; class Mammalia; order Primates; family Cercopithecidae; genus Papio; species Papio anubis. The sequence goes on along the minus strand of NC_044987.1, from coordinate 92,336,902 downwards.
TGACCTATCCTTTCTGCCTCTCATTATTCCTCTAAGTTAGGGGTTGATAGTTAGATTCTGTCAAATCTCCTCTATTTACTTACCATACAAATATCCTGCTTTCTTTGGAAGAGAAGTTAAACATCAGATCTGGTGTCTTTCTTCACTCTGGTGTGATTCAATACTCTGCTTAGCAGACATTTTAAAATTTGGAGCATTTGGTTCACATCCTCTTTATTGATGCAGATTTTCCCCCTTTGTTTATAAATTCCTTTGGTCTTTTCAGTTGTAGTTTGACAGGGGCCAGTTATAAATTGGTGCTTGGAAATCCTGAGGTATATACTTCAATAATTCCTGGTAGGATGTGTTCGAAAGCTTTCCATCTCTTCTGCACTTAGGAATGAGCTCTCTAAGTGATTTCAGTATGCAGGTAGATTGGGGGCTGCTGGAATAGATGATCAGTGAGACTTACATGAGGGTTTAGAGGAAAGGTGACGACTTGCAGTGGTAATAACTACACCTGAGAACCCTTAAGCAGCATCCTCAATGCGTCACTGTTTAGCTGTTTTTTGTTTTTTTTTTCTGGAAATTCTTTTTGATTTTTTTTTTTTCCCCAAAGCCTAAAGGCATTACCCAAAATATCAAGATACTGAAGACACCTGGTTATCTTCACTGCTTGTGAGATGTTTCAAATTAGACTTTTGTTCCTTGTAATTTTTTAATGTTTCAAGGGAACCATTTTTTCTAGGATTCACTGTTTATTACTGTAATTTCATGAGATCTTTATATGGGGTCTAATCATTTATGCATTCAAAAAATATTCATTGAGGTCTTATAATGTGCCAGATACCAGAGGTGGATTCAGGTTCTGTGGAGCCTGAAACTTACTACAGATTTGTGGGCCATATTTGAGAAAAGAAGAAAGGTTGGTCTGATGGGAGTGGGTTATCAGAACTTATTAACATTAGTGTTACTAAAGTTGGTTTACAGCCCCCCACTGCTAAATTTGACTGGCTTTTAAAAAATTAAAAAATTAAGCAAAAATAAGGAAGGGAAGGGAGAAAAAAAAGAGGGGAAGAGGGGGAGGGGCAAGAGGGGACTATGACAACAATGACAATGACAGTGGTTGGTGTCAGTGATGATAAAAGTACAAATTGAAAATTAGGTACAGACTTCTATTTCTAGGAAGATGTAATAGAAATACATTTCCCCATTCCTTCTGCTAAGTACAACTAAAAACCCTAGCTGCTATCTATAAAACAAACATACCTGGACTCTGAAGGATGGAGAAGAGAAGACAGACCGACTAGGGGCCTTGGGACCCGAGAATGACATGGTGATGAGTTTTCTTTTCACCTTATATCGCCCAGACAAAGCTGAAGAAGCCAGCAACCTGAAAACACCAGTGGGTACAGACAGAAGAACCTGCTCGCTCTAGCCAGAGAAGTATGAGGACTTGAAGGTAAGAGGATTGTTTCTAGTCCTGGCTCTGCCATTAACAAATGGTAACTTGGTAAATCACTCTTTCTCCAGATCCCCATGGTCAGCCAGCATTATGATTGAAAGTTGGGAAAGGAAAGGAGTTGTGTTTTAAGCAAAGTTTAAGAGTTTACTTTTTATTGCTTAACAGAAATAATTGCATATTGTAGAACATTTGAAAGAAATGTATAATGAAAAATTTCAGGCTGGGCACGGTGGCTCACACCTGTAATGCCAGCACTTTGGGAGTCCGAGGCGGGCGGATCACGAGATCAAGAGATCAAGACCAGACTGGCCAATATGGTGAAACCCTGTCTCTACTAAAAATACAAAAATTAGCTGGGTGTGGTGGTGGTATGCACCTGTAACCCCAGATACTTGGGAGGCTGAGGCAGGAAAATCGCTTAAACCCGGGAGGCGGAGGTTGCAGTGAGCCGAGGTTGTGCCACTGCATTCCAGCCTGGTGACAAAGCGAGACTCCATTGCAAAAAAAAAAAAAAAAAAAAATTTCACTATTTAGAATATTTAGAAACAAGCATTATTAACATTTAAGGCATTGAAAAAAATTTTTAATGATGTGTTATGCAACTGAGGTCATACTGTATATAAAATTTTGCATTTGCTTTTTTTGCTTAATGCTAGAACATATTACAGACTTTTTAATAAAACATTTTTATAGGCTAGGCATTCTTTTATCACATAAATATACTGAAATTCACTTAACCATTTAAATAAATATATATATAGATTTTTTTTTTTTTCAAAGTAACTCATATTAGCATTTTTGTGGTGTTTAAATGCCTGTTACTTTTAGTTTACATTTCTTTGGGTCATTGACCAAAATATTTGACAAGGCCTTTGGAAATTAAAAGGGTCATTTGGATGTGTGAAATCAGGCGTTCTTTCTATGCTTTTAACTAAGGTCTGTAACTAACTATCTGTAGTGGTAGGATTTTAATAAATGGCGTAAATAAGACAGCCTAATAGAAGTAAATTAAGTAAATATTAAAAGGAAACTTATAAATTAGGACTTGGACAATTTTGGATTGGAACTGCAATTTTGCTTCCTTTGTAAATCTTGTTTTCTGGCGTGTGTGTGTGTGTATGTGTGTGTGTGTTATGAGACTGTAAGTGAAGCCTCCATGTAATGTGATTCCTCATAATTAAATAAACATTTATTGGGAAGCACTTCCAGAATGACAGAGTAAGGACTTCCAAAAACTTATTTCTCCATAAAAGCAATGAGGTCACTGGCAAACATTCTCTAGTTTTTCAGAACTCTAGAAAAAAACCAAAGACATTTAACAATCTGAGGAGTGCTTATTGAAGAAAGATGGCGAAATCTCAGACAGTGAGATCTGTAGTGTTTAACTTGCCCTATTTCAATCCACTCCCCGCTCCCAGCTCCATGGTAGTCTTGAAGACCAGCAATCTTGAAACCATAATATCTGTGAAAAGCAGCAGCCTAGCAGCCGTGGCCTGAAATGGTTATATCAGTTGGGGCAAACAAGAAGCTGGCTAAAAAAAAAAAAAAACTTTAAAGGAAAATCTAGGGAATGAGATGTCCATAGGAGCTTTGAAAACCTCTGTAGGGCTGGTGGCCAAGATGGAAGTAGCTGCGGTCCACAGCACTCATGGAGATGAATGAAAGGGGCAAGTGAATACAGCACCTTTCAACTGAAATATTCAGGTACTCTCACTGGGACTGATCAGGGAAACAACTCAAGCAGGGTGGGGTGACGGCCCACGTGGGAGTGACACAAAGCCAAGGGAACCCTCACCCTCAGCTGAGGGAAGTGGGAGTGATTGTGTGGCCCTGGGAAACCACGCTTCTCCCACGGATCTTTGCAACCTGTGGATCAGGAGATCCCCTCGTGAGCCCACACCACCAGGGCCTTGGGTCTGATACACAGAACTGTGTGGCATCTCAGCAGAGCAGCCACTCAGGCACACACAGAGACCCAGGAGTTTTACATACTCTGGCCCCAGGATCCCTGGCAAGGTGGCCTGTACATATCCCTAGGAAGGGAACTGAATCCATGGAACCAAGCAATGTAGTTCTGCGAGCCCCACTTTCATAACACCTCACAAGATAAGACCCACTGGCTTGAATTCCATCCAGCCAGCCACTAACAATAGGGTAGAGCCTGCCTAAGATGGAATAGCGCCCCCCAGGAGGAGGGGCAGCTGCCATCTCTGCTGTTTGGTTGACTCAACCATTCCAGCCTGTGGGCTTTGGAGAGTCCAAACAGTCTGGATAAGCTCAGCTCAGCACAGCTGCTTTGTCAGATTGTGACCAGACTGTTTCTTTAAGCCGGACTCCAGTCCATTTCTCTTTACTGGGTGAGACCTCCCAGTAGGGCCCTCCAACCAGCCCCACACATTTTCTATGGACAGAGATCTGATCTCTCCCTGGGACAGAGTGCCTGGGGGAGGAGAGGGCCACCACCTGGGTTGTCTGGACGACTCAGCCATTCCAGCCAGGGGTTTGAAGAGTCCAAGATGATGGAGCAGAGGTGGTTCCCAGCACAACAAGGCTATCCTGTTGAAGTATGGCCAGAATGCTTCTTTAAGTGGGACCCTGATCCACTCCTTATGGGCAGGTCCTCCCAGCCAGGGCCTCCAGCCACCTCTGCCCATGTTCTACTGCCAACCAAGCTCTAATTTTTCCCTGGGACAGAGTTCCTGGAGAGCAGGGCAGGCTGCCACCTTGGCTGTTTAGGCTTATCAGCTAGTCCAGCCTATGGGCCTTGGAGAGCCCAAATCAATTGGGGACCGAAGGGATCTGCAACACAGCACAGTTGCTCTACCAAAAAGCAGCCAGTCTGCTTCTTTAAGAGGGTCCCTTATCCCATTTTTCCTGACTGGGTAAGACCTCCCAACTGGGGTCTCCAGCCACCTCCTATAGGCACCTTCAGGCTGGCAACAGGTCAGCACCCCCAGGACGAAGCTTCCAGAGGAAGGGGTAGGCTGCCATCTTTGTTGTTTTGCAGTCTTCACTGGTAATACCTCCGGGTACGGGAAAAACCGAGGCAACTAGGGTCTGGGGCAGACCCCCAGCAAACCACAGCAGCCCTATGGAAGAGTGGCCAGACTGTTAAAAGAAAAACAAACAAACAGAAAACAACTACAACAGTACCCACAAAAACCCCATGCAAAGGTCAGCAACCTCAAAGATTGAAGGTAGATAAGTCCACAAAGATTAGAAAGAATCAATGCAAATACTCTGAAAATTAAAAAAGACAGAGTGTCCCTTTTCCTCCAAATGACCACAACACCTCTCCAGCAAGGGCTAAGAACTAGGCTGAGGCTGAGATGACTGAAATGACAAAAGAGGCTTCAGAATATGGATAAAAATGAACTTCACTGAGCTAAAGGAGCATGTTGTAACCCAACGCCAGGAAGCTAAGACTCATGATAAAACAATGGGAAGCTGACAGCCAAAATAGCCAGTTTAAAGAGGAACATAACTGAGCTGACAGAGCTGAAAAAAACACTACAAGAACTTTACAATGCAATCACAAGTATTAATAGCAGAATAGACCAAGCAGAGGAAAGAATCTGAGAGCTTGAAGACTATCTTTCTGAAATAAGACAGGCAGACAAGAATAGAGAAAAAAGAATAAAAAGGAATGAACAAAACCTCCAAGAAATATGGCATTATGTAAAGAGATCGATGGGTCTATGATGGATTGGGGTACTTGAAAGAGACAGGAAGAATGGAACAAATTTGGAAAACATACTTCAGGATATCATCCAGGAGAACTTCCCCAACCTAGCAAGACAAACCAACATTCAAATCCAGGAAATGCAGAGAACCCCAGTAAGATAAGATACTCCACAAGAAGATCATCCTCAAGACATATAATCATCAGATTCTCCAAGATCTAAATGAAAGAAAAACTCTTAAGGGCAGCCAGAGAGAAAGGCCAGGTCACCTACAAAGGGAAGCCTATCAGATGAACAGCAGACCTCTCGGTGAAAACAGATTGAGGGCCAATATTCAATATTCTTAAAGAAAAGAATTTCCAACCCAGAATTTCATATCTGGCCAAACTAAGCTTCACAGGCAAAGGAGAAAATGTGCTAAATGTCCCAATCAAAAGACACAGAGTGGTTAGCTGGGCATGGTGGTGTGCGCCTGTAGTCCCAGCTACTCGGGAGGCTGCAGCAGGGGAATCGCTTGAACCCAGGAGGCAGAGGTTGCAGTGAGCTGAGATCACACCACTGCACTCCAGCCTGGGTGACAGAGCGAGACTCCATATCAAAAAAAAAAAAAAAAAAAAAGACACAGAGTGGCAAGCTAGATAAAGAACCAAGACCTGGCCGGGCATGGTGGCTCATGCCTATAATCTCAGCACTTCGGGACACTGAGATGGGCAGTTCACGAGGTCAGGAGATCGAGACCATCCTGGCTAACATGGTGAAACCCTGTCTCTACTAAAAATCCAAACAAAAAAAATTAGCTGGGCATGGTAGCAGGCACCTGTAGTCCCAGCTACTTGGGAGGCTGAGGCAGGAGAATGACATGAACCCGGGAGGCAGAGCTTGCAGTGAGCTGAGATAGCACCATTGCACTCCAGCCCTGGCAACAGAGGAAAAAAAAAAGAACCAAGACCCGTCAGTATGCTGTCTTCAAGACACCCATCTCACATGCAAAGACATACATAGGCTCAAAATGAAGGGATGGAGGAAAATTTACCAAGCAAATGGAAAACAGAAAAAGTGGAAGTACAATCCTAGTTTCTGACAAAACAGACTCTGAATCAACAAAGGTAAAAAAAAGACAAAGAAGGGCATTACATAATGGAAAAGGGTTCAATTCTATGAAAGAGTAACTATCCTAAATATATGTGCACTTGATATAGGAGCACCCAGATTCATAAAGCAAGTTCTTAGAAACCTTCAAAGATTAGACTCAATAATAGAAGGAGACTTTAACAAAGCTGCGTGACAATATTAAACAGATGATCAAGACAGAAAATTAACAGAGATATTCAGGACCTGAACTCAGCTCTGGATCAAGTGGACCTGATAGATATCCACAGAACTCTCCACCCAAAAACAGCAGAATATACGTTCTTCTTATCGGTACATGGCACTTACTCTAAAATTGATCACATAATTGGAAGCAAAACAACCCTCAGCAAATGCAAAATAACTGAAATCATAATAGTCTCTCAGACCACCGCTCAATCAAATTGGAACTCACGATTAAGAAATTCACTCAAAACTACATAAGTACATGGAAATTGAACAACCTGCTCATGAATACCTTTGGGGTAAATAATGAAATTAAGGCAGAAATTAAGAAGTTCTTTGAAACTAATAAGAACAAAGAAACAATGAACCAGAATTTCTGGAACACAGCTAAAGCAGTGTTAAGAGGAAAATATATAGCACTAAATGCCCACATCAAAAAGCTAGAAAGATCTCAAGTGAACAACACAACATCACAACTAAAAGAACTAGAGGACCAAGAGCAAACAAACCCGAGAGCTAGCAGAAGACAAGAAATAACCAAGATGAGAGCTGAACTGAAGGAGATAGAGACATGAAACACTCTTTGAATAATAAAAAAATCCAGGAGCTGTTTTTCTGAAGAAAGTAATAAAATAGGCACTAGCTAGACTAATAAAGAAGAAAAGAGAGGGCCAGGTGCAGTGACTCACAGGGCACGGTGACTCCCAGCACTTTGGGAGGCTGAGGTGGGCAGATCACAAGGTCGAGATCGACACCATTTTGGCCAACATGGTGAAACCCCATCTCTAATACTTAAAGTACAAAAATTAGCTGGGCATGGTTGTGCTGGCCTGTAGTCCTAGCTACTTGGGAGGCTGAGGCAGGAGAATTGCTTGAACCCAGGAGGCGGAGGTTGCAGTGAGCCAAGATCGTGCCACTGCACTCCAGCCTGGCGACAGAGTGAGACTCCATCTCAGAAAAAAAAAGAAAAGAAAAAGAAAAGAGAGAAGATTCAAATAAACACAATCAGAAATGATGAGGGGAATATCATCACCGACCCCACAGAAATATGAACAACCATCAGAGAACATTATAAACACCTCCGTGCACATAAACTAGGAAATCTAGAAGAAATGGATAAATTCCTAGACACACCCTCCCAAGGCTGAACCACAAAGAAATTCAATCATTGAATAGACCAATAACGCGTTCTGAAATTGAGGCAGTGAATAAGTAATCTACCAACCAAAAGAGCCCAGGACCAGATGGATTCACAGCTGAATTCTACCAGAGGCACAAAGAAGAGCTGGTACTATTTCTACTGAAACTATTCCAAAAAATTGAAAAGGAGGGACTCCTCCCTAACTCATTCTATGGGACCAGCATCATCCTGATCCCAAAACCTAGCAGAGTTGCAACAAAAAAGGAAAACTCCAGGCCAATATCCTTGATGAACATTGAAACAGAAATTCTCAACAAAATACTGGTAAACTGAATCCAGCAGCATATCAAAAAACTTATCCACCATGATCAAGTAGGCTTCATCCCCGGGATGCAAGGTTGGTTTAACATATGCAAATCAATAAATGTGATTGATCACATAAGCAGAACTAAAGACAAAAACCACAAGATTATCTTAATAGATGCAGAAAAGGCCTTCGATAAAATTCAACATCCCTTCTTGTTAAAAACTCTCAATAAACTAGGTATTGAAGAAACAGGCCTCAAAATAATAAAAGCCATATATGACAAACCCACAGTCAATATTGTACTGATGAAAACTGGTACAAGATAAGGATGCCCTCTCTCACCACTCCCTTCAATGTAGTGTTGGAAGTTCTGGTCAGAGCAATCAAGCAAGAGAAAGAAGTAAAGGATATTCAAATAGGAAGAGAGGAAGTCAAACTAATTTGTTTGCAGATGATGTGATCCTATGTCTAGAAAACCCCATCATCTCATCCCAAAAGCTTTTTAAGCTGATAAGCAACTAAAGCAGAGTCTCGGGATGCAAAATCGATATGCAAAAATTGCTAGCATTCCTATACAGTAACAACAGGCAAGCCGAGAGCCAAATCACAAATGAACTCCCATTCACAATTGTCACAAAAAGAAAAAAAATACCTAGGAATACAGCTAACAAGAGAAGTAAAGGACCTCTTCAAGCAGAGCTACAAACCACTGCTCAAATAAATCAGAGATGACACAAACAAATGGAAAAACGTTCCACACTCATAGATAGGAAGAATTAATAACATGAATATGGCCATACTGCTGAAAGCAGTTTATAGATTCAATGCTATTCCCATTAAACTACCATTAACATTGTTCACAGAATAAGAAAAAAAATATTTTAAAATTTATATGGAATCAAAAAAGAGCCCAAATAGCCAAGGAAATCCTGAGCAAAAAGAACAAAGCTGGAGGCATCACATTACCCAACTTCAAACTATTCTACAGGGCTACAGTAGCCAAAACAACATGGTACTGGTACAAGAACAGATACATAGACCAATGGAACAGAATAGAGAACCCAGAAATAAGACCATGCCCCTGCAACCACCTGATCTTCGACAAACCTGACAAAAACAAGCAATGAGGAGAAGATTCTCTACTTAATAAATGGTGCTGGGAGAACTAGCTAGCCATATGCAGAAAACTGAAACTTGACCCCTTCCTTACACCACATTACAAAAATCAGCTCCAGATGGATTAAGGACTTAAATGTAAAATCAAAAACTATAAAAACCTTAGAAGAAAACCTAGGCAATGCGCCATTCAGGAGATGGCATGGGCAAAGATTTCATGATGAAGATGCCAAAAGCAATTGCAACAAAAGCAAAAATTGACAAATGAAATCTAATTAAACTAAAGAGCTTCTGCACAGCAAAAGAAACCACCAACAGGGTAAACAGCCTGCAGAATGGGAGAAAGTTTTTGCAATCTATCCATCTGACAAAGGTCTAATATCCAGCATCTATAAGGAACTTAAACGAATTTACAAGGAAAAACAAACAACCCCATTAAAAAGTTGGCAAAAGACATGAACAGACACTTCTCAAAAGAGGGCATACATGTATCCAACAAACATATGAAAAAAAGCTGAATATCACTACTTATTAGGGAAATGTTCATCAAAGCCATAATGAGATACCATCTCACACCAGTCAGAATGGCTACTATTAGAAAGTAAAAAGAAAAAACAACAGATGCTGGTGAGGTTGTGGAGAAAAGGAACACTTTTACACTGTTGGTGGGAGCATAAATCGGTTCAACCATTATGGAAGACAGTGTGGCGATTCCTCAAAGACCTGCAGGTAAAGATGCCATTTCACCCAGCAATTCATTACTGGGTATATACCCAAAGGACTATGAATCATTCTAATATAAAGATACGTGGATGTGTCCGTTCATTGCAGTACTATTCACAATGGCAAAGACATGAAATCAACCTAAATGCCCATCAATGAGACTGAATAAAGAAAACGTGGTACATATACACCATGGAATACTTTGCAATCAAATAAAGGAACAAGATCACGTCCTTTGAAGTGACATGGGTGGAGCCGGAAGCCTTTATCCTCAGCAAATGAACACAGGAACACAAAACCAAATACCACATTTTCATTTATAAGTGGGAGCTGAATGATGAGGACACACGGACACATGGGGGGCAAACAACACTCACTGGGGCTTGTTGGAGGGTGGGTGGTGAAAGGAGGGAGAGCATCAGGAAGAACAGCTACTGGTTGCTGGGCTTAATACCCAGGTGACAGGATGATCTTTGCACAAACCAGCACAGCACACGTTTACCTAACAAATCTGTACATCCTGTACATGTATCCCTGAACTTAAAATAAAAGTAGGACATTAAAAAAAAAAAAAAAAACCTCTGTGGCTCACGCCTGTAATCACAGCACTTTGGGGGATCAAGTGGGAGGATCGCTTGAACCCAGGAATTTGAGACAGCCTGAGTAACATGGCGGAACTCTATCTGTACTAAAAATACAAAAAATTAGCTGTAGTGGTACACACCTGTAGTCCCAGCTACCCGGGAAGCTGAGATGGGAGAATCACTTGAACCCTGGAGATCGAGGCTGCAGTGAGCTAAAGTTGCACCTACTGCACTCTAGCCTGGGCAATAGGAGTGAGACCCTGTCTCAACAACAAGAATAACAACAACAGGAAAAACTGGAATATTCTAGAGATATAGAAGGCCATGTGCATTTGCACACTGTATACATGTCCAGAAAAAAACCTGAGAAGGTTCTAATCTCTCACCTCTGGCTGACTTGTAGGTGCTGCACAAGCAGGAAGTGAAAATGAAGGCAGAGTTATAAATTGCAAAGCATTGATAGCGTGCCCAAATACACATAGAGATCCTTGGTAGAGGGCGGAAGACTCATTGGTTCAAAGCATTTAAGGAAATGTCTGTGCAATCATTAGCTGGTCACTGAGCTAAATGAGCAGAGCCTTCAGTGGCCACACATGGTAAATACTACAAACTTTATAGAATTATACCAGGAAAGTTACTAAACAAATAGCAGCAGCAACCAGAACAAACACAAACTACAGAAAAACCTGGCTTGGGGTGAGTATATATCCAGATTTACCACATTATAGTGCTTAAAATATTTAATTATCAACAAAAAATTAAGACATGCAAAGAAATAAGAAAGGAAAACAAATGTATAGGATAAAAATTGTCGGTAGAAACTGACCCTGAGGAAGCCCAAAGACTTCAATTCACCCATTATAAATATATTCATGGAATTAGACAAAAAGATGTTTAAAGAATTAAAGGAATGTATAAGAATAATATCTTACATAATACGGGATATCAAGAAACAGAAATTATAAAATAGAGTTGGGGCTGGGCGCCGTGGCTCATGCCTGTAGTCCCAGCACTTTGGGAGGCCAAGGCAGGCGGATCACTTGAAGTCAGGAGTTTGAGACTAGCCTGGCCAACATGGCAAAACCCTGTCTCTACTGAAAATACAAAAAGTAGCCAGGCATGGTGACGCATGCCTGTAATCCCAGCCACTCAGGAGGCTGCAGCATGAGAATCAGTTGAACCTAGGGGGCAGAGGCTGCAGTGAGCCGAGATCATGCCACTGTACTCCAGCCTGGGCAACAGAGCAAGACTCTGTCTCGAAAAAAAAAAAAAGAGAGAGAGTTTAAAAGCATAATAACTCAAGTGAAAAATTCACAAGAGGGACTCAACAGCATATTTGAACTGGAAGAAGTAAAAATCAGCATACTTGAAGATAGATTGATTGAAATTATCCAGTATGAGGAATAGAAAGAAAAAGAAATAAGAAAATGAGCAGAGGCTGAGAGACCTGTGGGACATCATCAGGTGTATGAAGATGCCCTTAATGGGGTGGCCAGAGAGAGAGTAGAGAGCGAAAGGAGTTAAAAGAATATTTGAAGAAATAATGACTAGAATGCCATGGTCTGAATATTTTCCCCAAAATGTATGTGTTGGAAACTTAATTCCCAGTGCAACAATGTTGGGAGTGGGGGCTTAATGGGAGGTATTTAGATCATGAGGTCTCTGGCCTCATGAATGGATTAATGCCACTATAAAAAGAGTTTGTGGGAATAGGTTTACTTTCTTTCATTCTTTTGCCATGTAAAGACACATTGTTCATATCAGCTTGCCCGCCACCTTCTTTCATGCTGAGGCATAGCAAGAAGGCTCTCAACAGCCACCAAATACAGGTACCTTGATCTTGGACTTCCCAGCCTCCAGAACTATGAGAAATAAATTTCTGTTGTTTATAAGCTACCCAGTCTGTGGTATTTTATTATAGCAGCACAAAACAAAGACAAAATTCACCACAATTTGATGAAAAATATGAATCAACACATTTTTAAAAACTCAATACTAAGCTGGTTTTGGTGATGTGTGTCTACAGTCCTAAATCCTCAGGATGCTGAGGTGGGAGAATTGCTTGAGCCTCAGAGTTTAAGACCAGCCTGGGGAACATAGCAAGATCCCATCTCTAAAAACAAGAAAAATTGCATAAAGCAATAGTCAGTAATTATAAAACTGTGTTGATCTTGTTGCATAAAACAATAGTCAGTAGTTTTAAAACTGTGCTGGTCTGAGTTGATGGGCTTTCAACATATAAAAATAGATTTTCTGTAACAATAGCACAAAGGAAGGGGAAGGGAACAAAGTGGAACTATGTTGGATAAATGTTTTTATATATTACTTAAATGAAATTGGCATTAATCTGAACTAGGCTGTTTTAAGTTAAGATGTTAATTATCATTTACAGAGAAACTACTAAGAAAATAATTCAATAAATATATAGTTAAAAGCCCCAGGGAGTCAGGCATAGTGACTCACACCTGTTATTTCAATGCTTCTTTGGGAGGCTAAGGCAGGAGGATTGCTTGAGACCAGGTGTTTGTGACCAGTCTAAGCAACAGTTGAGACCTTATCTCTACAAAATAAAAATAAAAATAAAAAATGGCTGGACATGTTAACATGTGCCTGTAGTCCTAGCTACTTGGGAGGCTGCTAAGGGAGCAGACTCATCTGAGCCCAAGAGTTTGAGGCTGCAGTCAGCTATGATTGGGCCACTGCACTCCAGCCTGGGTGACAGATGGAGACCCTGTCTCAAAAACAAACAAAAACAAACATAAAACTCAGGGAATTAAGATGGTACACTAGAAAATCTATTTAGCACAAAAAAGGCAATAATGGAAAATGGAAAAAGAAAAAAAGACATAAACCTTTAGAAAACAAATAGCAAAATGTCAGAAAGAAACCCCACTTTATTATAATGACATTAAACATGAATGGATTAAAAACTCTACTCAAAAGACAGAGATTGGCAGAATGACTTTAAAAAAAGCATGATCCAACAATATACTGTCTGCAAAAGATACAAGTTAGATTCAAAGACATGGATAGGTTAAAAATAAATAAGCATTATCAGGCAACTAACATGTACTTAACAGTGTGCTAGGATTGAGGTGTGAAAAGAGAAATAGGACACTATTACCTGTTTTCAATTTCCATCTGGTGGGAACAGCTTAGATGTCTAAAAACAATTCCATGGTCATGCGAGAAGTGATATAATACAGGACACTCAGAATTCTTTGGGATCACAGGAGGAGTTTCTCAGACTGTCTGAGGGAAAATAGTCTTCTCTATGGAGCTATGTTAAACTCCAGTGTTAAAGGATGTTTACTGGATAGAAGAGGAAGGGGAGGAGGAAGACTTCTGGGTAGGCAGAAGAAATATGGTCAATAAAAGCATGAAAGCATGCTTAAAATGGTGTGCTCAGCAAAAACAAAGAAAAAAACTTGTGTAGCTTCAGAGTTGTGTCTATAATTATAGAGATGGGAGATCTAATGGGAAACTAGGTGAGAAATATAAGATGGGCCACATCATGACTGGTCTGGTAATCAAGGAGACAAGTTTTGGTGACAGTGTGCAGATTAGTTTGGAGGATTAAGAATCTGGGGGCAAGCCAGGTGCAGTGGCTCACGCCTGTAATCCCAGCATTCTGGGAGGCCGAGGCAGGCAGATCACGAGGTCAGGAGTTCGAGACCAGCCTGGCCAATATGGTGAAACCCCGTCTCTTCTAAAAATACAAAAATTAGCTGGGCGTGGTGGCGCACACCTGTAGTCTCAGCTGCTCGGGAGGCTGAGGCAGGAGAATTGCTTGAACCCAGGAGGTGGAGGTTGCAGCGAGCTGAGATCGTGCCATTGCACTCCAGCCTGGGTGACAGAGTGAGATCCTGTCTTAAACAAAAAAAAAAAAAAAAAAAAAAAAAAGAATAATCTGGGGGCAAGGAGATCAGCCAAGCATGAAAGAGACAGGTGATGAGGACTTGGTCTAAAAAGTATTATTAGTTTGTACTGAAGGGAAATCAGATGGGGGTGGGGAAGGGAAAGTTGAACAGATTTCTTCCTTCCTTTCTTCTATGCATATTTCTTCTGCACCTATTAATTGATGTGTATGGTACTCAGAAAATGTATAGAACTAGGTAGATGATTAGATGTGGTCAGAGAAGGAAAGTATCAAAAATGATTTCTATTATTTCCAGCCCAGTCAACTGTGGATAGGGAGGGTATCCTCACTTTTAAAATCAAGGTCAAAGAATTAGAGGAAATTTCCAAAGAATTTAATTTATCAATATATCAAACTCAAGAACTTTTATAACTGATGGCCATTAATTTCGGTAAAAAACACATAGTATAGACTTTACTCTCTTAATTTTTTTTTTTTTTTTTTTTTTTTTGAGACAAAGGCTCGCTCTGTCACCAGGCTGGAGAGAAACTGCATGATCATGGCTCACTGCAGCCTCAAACTCCTGGGCCCAAGCGATTCTCCCTCCTCAGCCTCTCAAGTAGCATAGACCACAGGCATGTACCAACATGCTGGGCTAATTTTTTCTATTTTTTTTTGTAGAGACGGGGGTCTCCCTATGTTGCCCAGGCTGGCTGTTTAACTATTTTAAGTATACAGTTCAGTAGTGTTAACTATTTTTCATTTTCTTGTGTAGCAGATCTCTAGAACCTTTTTATCTTGCAAAACTGAAAGTCTGTATCTATCCCACAACTCCTTTTTTCCCCTCTCCCAACCTCTAGGAATCACAATTCTGTTTCCATGATTTTGACTATTCTATATATCTCCTATAAGTAGAATCATACAGTATTTATCTTTATGTTACTGGCTGATTTCACTTAGCATAATGTCCTCAAGGTTCATCCAGGCTGTAATATATGGCAAGATTTCCTTGTATTTATAAGTCTGAATAATATTCCATTGTATAGATATACTGTATTTTCTTTATCTGTTCATCTGTCAATGGGCATTTAGGCATTTTTGTAATTGTGAATAATGTAATTAATATGGGTATGCAAATATCTCTAGACCCTGTTTTCATATCTGTTGGATATATACCCAGAAGTGAGATTGCTGGATCATAAGGTAATTCTATGTTTAGTTTTTTGAGAAATATCCTTACTGTTTTTCATGGTGACTGAATCATTTTACATTGCCACCAGCAATGCACAAGTGTTCCAGTTTTTCCATACTCACCAACACTTATTTTCTTTATCTTTATACAATTTTTAAAAAATATATAGAGTCTCACTGTGTTTCCCAGGCTGGTCTCAAATTCTTGGGCTCAAGTGATCCTCCCACGTCGACCTCCCAAAATGCTGGAATTACAGACATCAGCCACCACTCCTTCCCCTCCCCTCCCCTCCCCTCCCCTCCCCGTCCCATCCCTTCCCTTCCTGTGGCCATCCTAATGGGTGTGAGGTGATATCTTGTGATTTTGAATTGCATTTCTTTAATGGTTGGTGATGATGAGCATTAATCCATATGCTTGTTTATATTTATATATCTTTTTCAGAGAAATACGTGTTCAGGTGCTTTGCTCATTTTTTAAATGGGCTACTTGTTTTTTTGTTTTTGAGTTGCAGGAGTTCTTTATGTATTCTGGATATTAACCTTTTATTAGATATATAATTTGTAATTATTTTCTTTAATTCTGTAGGTTGCCTTGCATTTTGTTCTTTCCTTTGGTATGCAGAAGTTTTTAAGTTTGATGTTGTCCCATGTATCTACTTTCTTTTTTTTTTTTTTGGGAGGGGGGACGGAGTCTCGCTCTGTCACCCAGACTGGAGTGCAGAGGCGCAATCTCGGCTCACTGCAAGCTCCGCCTCCTGGGTTCACGCCATTCTCCTGCCACAGCCTCCCGAGTAGCTGGGACTACTGGCGCCCGCCAGCACACCCGGCTAATTTTTTGTATTTTTAGTAGAGACGGGGTTTCACCGTGTTAGCCAGGGTGGTCTCGATCTTCTGACCTCGTGATCCTCCCGCCTCGGCCTCCCAAAGTGCTGGGATTACAGGCGTGAGCCACTGCGCCCGGCCCCATGTATCTACTTTCACTTTCATTGCCTGTGCCTTTGGTGTCATATCCAAGAAATCATTGCCAAGTACAATGTCATGAAACTTTCCTCCTATATTTTCTTCTTCTAAGAGTTTTATAAATTTAGGTCTTATATTTAGGTATTTAATCCATTTTGAGATAAAATATATAGTGTAAGGTGAGGTTCCAACTTCAAACTTTCATGAGTGGATATTGTTCTATCAGCACCATTTGTTGAAGACACTGTCCTTTCCATATAATGTGGTTGTGACACTCTTGTCAAAAATCATTTGTGCAAAAGAACAGAAGAAAAACCAGTTGACCATATACATGAAGGATTATTTCTGGGCGTTCTATCCTGTTCCATTGGTCTGCGCATTTGTCTTTATGTCAGCACCACACTGTTTTAATTACTATGGCATTGTAATGTGTTTTTAAGGGAGGAGACCACCCCTCATATTGTCTTATGCCCAATTTCTTCCTCCAAAGAAAGAAGAAGTAAAAACTAAAAGGCAGAAATGGAATCCAGAGACAGGTAGCGCAGCACCACACCCTGGGCCTGGTAGTTAAAAATCAATCCCTGACCTAACTGCTTGTGTTATCTACAGATTTCAGACATTGTATGGAAAATCATTGTGAAAATCCCTGTCCTGTTCTGTTCCCTTCTGATTACCGGTGCATACAGCCCCCAGTCACGTACCCACTGCTTGCTCAATCAATCACGACCCTCTCATGCAGACCCCCTTAGAGTTGTAAGCCCTTAAAAGGGACAGGAATTGCTCACTCGGGGAGCTCGGTTTCTGAGGTGCGAGTCTTGCTGACCCTCCTGGCTGAATAAAGCCCTTCCTTCCTTTTTTTTGAGACGGAGTCTCGCGCTGTCGCCCAGGCTGGGGTGCAGTGGCCGGATCTCAGCTCACTGCAAGCTCCGCCTCCCGGGTTTAAGCCATTCTCCTGTCTCAGCCTCCCGAGTAGCTGGGACTACAGGCGCCGCCACCGCGCCCGGCTAGTTTTTTGTATTTTTTAGTAGACACGGGGTTTCACCGGGGTGTTAGCCAGAATGGTCTCGATCTCCTGACCTCGTGATCCGCCCATCTTGGCCTCCCAAATTGCTAGGATTACAGGCTTGAGCCACCGTGCCCGGCCACCCTTCCTTCTTTAACTTGGTGTCTGAGGGGTTTCGTCTGCAGCTCGTCCTGCTACATTTTGAACAGACTGCAATTTTGATAGGGTCATTACTTCTGGTATTTAGCAGATGATTTAATATAAATTCATCTGGGGTCCTACTATCATTTACAGCAGCAGTCCCCAGCCTTTTTGGCAACAGGGACCAGTTTCATGGAAGACAGTCTTTCCACGGACCAGGAGTGGGGGTGATGGTTTTGGCATGAAACTATTCCACCTCAGATCATCAGGCATTAGTTAGATTCTCATAAGGAGCATAAAATTCTAGATCCCTTGCATACGCAGTTCACAACAGGGTTCTGCTCCTATGAGACTCTAAGGCCGTGGTTGATCTGACAGGAGGTGGAGCTCAGGCAGTAATGTGAGCAATGGGGAGTGGCTGTAAATATAGATGAAGTTTCACTTGCTGGCCAGCCGCTCACCTTGTGCTGTGTGGCCTGGTTGCTAACAGGCCACAGACTGGTACCGGTTCACGGCCTGGGGATTGGGGACTCCTGATTTACAGGATATTGAACTAATATTTCTCCTCGTGTTTAGAAAAATAAGCTAATGTCTGGGTGCAATTGCTGGTGGTTGTAATCCCAGCACTTTGGGAGGCTAAGGTGGGTAGATCACTTGAGGTCAGGAGTTTGAGACCAGCCTGGCCAACATGGTAAAATGCTGTCACTACTAAAAATACCAAATTTAGCCGGACTTGGTGGCTAATGCCTGTAATTCCAGCTACTCAGGAGGCTGAGGCAGGAGAATCACTTGAACCTGGGAGGTGGAGGTTGCAGTGAGCCAGGATCATGCCGTTGCACTCCAGGCTGGGGGACAGAGAGAGAGACTTTGTCTCAAAAACAAACAAACAAAAACCTAACTTTTTTTTTTTTTAAAGATGGAGTCTCACTGTGTCACTCAGGCTGGAGTCCAGTGGCACAATCTCGGCTCACTGCAACCTCTGCTTACCAGGTTCCTCCCAAGTAGCTGCAATTACAGGCACGCACCACCATACCCAGCCAATTTTTATATTTTTAGTAGAGACAGGGTTTCACCATGTTGATCAGGCTGATCTCAAACTCCTGAACTCGGGTGATCTACCTACCTCAGCCTCCCAAAGCGCTGGGATTACAGGCATGAGCCACCACGCATGGCCAAAAAAAAAAGCTAACTTAAAATATATTTTGAAATAATGCTTGTTGGGCAAATGTGGAGAAATAAGAACCCTCACACACTGATGGTGGGAACGTAAAATAGTGTAGTCACTTTGGAAAACAGTTTGGCAGTTCCTCAAAAAATTAAACACAGTATATGACTTAGCAATTCTAGGCCAAGTTATATATTCAAGAGAATTGAACTTGTGGGTCGACCAGAACCTGATGATACGCAATTGTTCTTAGCAGCATTATTTATAATAGCTAAAAGGTAGAAGCAACCCAGATGTTCATAAACTGATGAATGGATAAACAAAATGTGATGTATCTATACAATGGAATATTATTTAGCCAGAGAAAGAAATGAAGTACTGATACAGCTATAACATGGGTGAATTCTGAAAATATTATATTAAGTAAAAGAAACAGACCTAAAAGACAACACGTATTATGTGATTCCATTTATCCATTCATTTATATGAAATGTCTGCAATAGACAAATCCATAAAGATAGAAAGTAGACTGGAGGGAGAGGGAAATGGGTAATAACTACTAATGGATATGGGATTTCTTTTGGGGATGATACAAACGTTCTGGAATTAGATAGTGGTGATGGTTGCATAATCTTGCTAAAAACAACTGAATTGTATGCTTTATTTTATTTTATTTTTTGAGATAGGATCTCGCTTTGTCACCCAGGCTGGGGTGCAGTGGCATGATCACAGCTCACTGCAGGCTCAACCTCCCGAACTCAAGCGATTAGCTTAGCTTCCCAAGTAACGGGACTACAGGCACAGTCCACCATGCCCAGCGAATTTTTGTATTTTTTGTAGAGGCAGAGTTTTACCGTGTTGCCCAGGCTGATCTGGAACTCCTGGCCTCAGGCAATCTGCCTACCTCAGCCTCCCAAAGTGCTGAGATTACAGGCTTGAGTCACCATGCTGGGCCTGAATTGTATACTTTAAAGGTGAATTTTATGATATATGAATTATGTCTTAATAAAAAACAGTAATTTATGAGACTCTTGTCTTAAAAGCGTATCATAACAACGTATAATGAAAACTTTGAAATAGGTGGTTAGTACGGTGATGAGAGATGACTTTGGGACGTATTTTTAGCAAAATTTTGATCCTCTTTATTTTGTTAAATAAGATTATATTTATATATAATTATATTATATATTATATAATGTTTATATAATGTATATATTATATAATGCATGCATAATATAATGTGTATATATAATGTATGTATTATATATTATAGATATAGGATGTATGTATTATATATCATATATAATATATAATGTATATATAATGTATGTATTGTATATTATATAATTGTGTGCTTGATGTATAATGTATATATACATTATATATTATATATGTAATTATGTTGTAGATTATAATATATAATGTATATAAACATGCCTTGATAATTATAATATATAATGTGTAATTATAATTATATGTATATATGTATTATATAATATATAATGCATATGTACATTATATATTATATATAATTGTATATACTATGTACTATATAGTATATAATTTAAATATAATATATTTATATATAATATAATATATTTATATCATATATAATATAATATAATATGTAATTAATATCTATTAATTATGTTATTATATATTATATATCATATGTTATATATTATACATTATTATATATAATAATATAATAAATAGATTATATTTAAATATAATATATATAAATTATAGTTTATATAAAATTTATTTATATATAAATATTGATATTTATATAAATTTATATAACTATATATAAATAAATTATATATAAATTATTAATATATAAATATATAATATACAATTTAAAATATAATATATATTATATATGGTATATATTTAAATTATATATTATATGATACATTATATATAATATATAATTATATAATTAATTATTATAATTAATTATTTAATACTTATTAACAATAAATTAATTATATGATTACATTATATAATTATAATTACACATTATATATTATAATTATCAAGGTATGTTTATCAGACTAATTGTTTAGCACCTAGTAAGTGCTTCTTTCTGTTGTATCTTAGATCCCCAGTTACTAAGAGGGCCCAGGATGGTGGCCTCTTTTACCTGGAGGAAAAGATGGCCTTAGTATCCAGAATAAATAATTTACATTTCCACTGCCAGTTAATAATCCGTCTTGGCATATCTTCATCTTGGTTTTTATTGCTGCATCTCAAAAGCAAAGCACCTCATACATAGTGGGTACTTGATACACTAGGTAATGAGTTATAAATATACTTTCCAGTTAGCAAAAAAATAAAATTGTTATGACTAATTTGAGAGCTAATGTGTTTATAGACAATGAAGAAATAGTAAATTGCACTGACTTAGCTAATCATCTACTTTCTTAAATAAACACATATACACAGCACTTAGGGCATAAACATTAATAGCATATATAACTATATAAACAGTGAGTGAACTTGTGACTGCAAAGTTCAGAACAGGCAGTTTTCAACCCAATGACAATCTTTTTTTAAAGAAGTGGATGCAATGTAGTTAGTAAATCAGTTTTCTATAGTCTCAGTGTAAAATAAAAACCTAATCATGCCAACTAATGCTTAATTTCCAATCAAAGTAAGGAGGTTCTGTTGTTTTCTGATTTTTTTTTTTTTTTTTTTTTTTTTTTGAGACAGAGTCTTGCTCTGTTGCCCAGGCTGGAGTGCAGTGGTGTGATCTCAGCTCACTGCAACCTCCGCCTCCTGGGTCAAAGTGATCCTCATGTCTCAGCTTCCGAGTAGCTGGGATTACCAGTGTGCGTACCACCATGCCCGGATAAGTTTTGTATTTTTAATAGAGACAGGGTTTCTCCATGTTTTCCAGACTGATCTTGAACTCCTGACCAAAGGTGATCCACCTGCCTCGGCCTCCCAAAGTGTTGGCATTGCAGGCATGAGCCCCTGGGCCCAGCTGTTTTCCAATTTAAAATAAAAGCAGACTCTGTTTCTATTAAGTTTAATATTTATAAATACTACATGTAACAAGAAAAAAATAGAACTGAAAAGAAGGACCAAGGGACAATAAAAAGTAAAAGAAAAAAATGTATTTTCTGCTATTTTATATATAATGCCACCAAAAACATAATATAAATTTTAATTATTCTTTTTATTACATATAGAAACTATATTATTTATATTAATTTAATTATTTATATATGTATTAGATATTATTTTTATCACATACAGAGATGGTGCAAAGACCCTTACAGTTATATAAAATATAGACCATTTCATTTTTTACATAATAACATACATTTTAAAACCATAGCAGCTGGAGATTGAGTTTCATCATGACATTGAGTGGAGCTCCACTGGCCCACTCTTCGGTGGAACTGGCAAAAATTATTTTTATTATTTATTTATTTGAGATAGGGTCTTCCTCTGTTGCCCAGCCTGGAGTGCAGTGACACAATTGTGGCTCACTGCAGCCTCAACCTCATGGGTTCACGTGATCCTTCTGCCTCAGCCTCCTGAATAGCTGGGACCACAAGAATGTGCTACTATGCTCCAAAAATTATTTCTAAATGACAACTACTTAAAGCTTCTGGAAATAGTCCTAAGGACAAACAACAAGTAAAGAAACATCTATTCAAGAAAATGTCTGGGCCAGGCATGGTGGCTCATGCCTATAATCCCAGGACTTTGGGACACTGAGAATCGCTTGAGCCCAGGAGTTTAACACCAGCCCGGGCAACACAGGGAGACCTTGTCTCTACAAAAAATAAAAAAATAAAAAGTTAGCCAGGCGTGGTGGTGTATGCCTGTAGTCCCAGCTATTTGTGGGACTGAATTGGGAGGATCACTTAAGCCCAGGAAGTTGAGGCTGCAGTGAGCTGTGATCACACCACTGCACTCCAGGCTGGGCAGCGGAGTGAGACCCTGTCTTGCAAAGAAAAAGAAAAGGAAATGTCCGAAAATTGGGTGAGAAAGGTGAGAGTTTGTATTGAACTAGACTACTCCTTTCCCCCTCCTCCCAGCTCAGCAAGGCAGGGATTCTACTCCAGACTGCTGCATCCAAGAACACAGGACTCATTGCCCCACAAGCTCCTACTGGGATAACTTTATTCCTGGGAAGAGCAGATTATCAACATTTCTCATTCAGCCTCCAACTACCTGTTGTGAGGCAAAGTCCTAGGTAAGCAGGGTTGAGAGGTAGGCACTCCCTTCTTCTGCTGAGCTCCCACTCATGTAACAGAGGCTCTACTCTTGAGTGTAACATATTGCAAATATTGGGTTCCCTCATCATCTTTGCTCTGGCTTGTAAAGCAGTGATTCCATGACAGGAGAGGAAAACTTAGAGGACCCTTGCTACTTCCTCCTCCCTTCAACTAGCACCTAGCCCCTAGAGGAGGGATGTCACTCAGTGAGAAGTTTGCTATGATCCCTATACCTGATTCCAGAGCCTGGGCTCAGGCAGCTCATAAGAATGATGATTACCAATCTTTTCAGAATGGAACTGTCTTCATTTGCAACAGAGCATGGAGAAGATCAAGGCTAGGGCATTCATGAGAACAGTGCAGGTTGTGGTGAAAGGCAATTGGAAAGAGATTTAAGATACAGGCTAAACTGTGGACTGCCTAGTTTTTAGATGAGAACAAGAAGAGAGCTGGGAGAAGCCCTCTTAGGGTCAGAACAAGTATCAAGCATTGAAAGTATTCCTCAGAAACTATTTCTTCAAATGAGCATTGATTGGATTAATTTATAGAACGGTTTATGCCCCAACCCATTGTTGAAATTGATAGAGCAATTAGACGGTAATTAGTGGAGTTAACACCCAGATGTAGTCAGTGGAAGAGAGGCAGAGAGACCTGCCGAAGCAGCTGTCATCGTACAGTGACTGTGGACATACCCAAAACTGCACTTCCCTGAGGAGCTGCTCCAGAGGCTCAATACTGGAGGGAAGGGCAGAGAGCACTGCACTGAAATAACCCAGCCAGTGATAAACAAATAATCCAGTAGGAATGACAGTACCCAGGGTTATAACATATATATGCATACACACACACATACGTAGATACATATTTCTAACATATATATGTGTACAACACGTATATACGGCTACAGTAATATATATGTAGCTACTATACATATAGTTACAATAATATCTAAAACATGTCATTTCTAATGAAAACGTTTGAAGAATGCAGAAACAACAACAACAAAAAGAATAGTATGACTCATGCCTTGAGGAAAAGCCGGCAACAGAAGTTGTCTATGAGAATGACTCAATGTCAGATTTATCAGAAGAATACTTCAAATATAGTCATCGAACTAAAGGAAGCCATGATTAAAGAAGCAAAGGAAGGTATGGTGACAGTGTTTCTTCAAATAAAGGATATTAATAAGGAGATAGAAATTATTTTGAAAGAACCAAATGGAAATTCTGAAATTGAAAAATACAATAACTGAAAAAAAAAAAAAACCTTACAAGAGGGCTCACCACGACATTTGAGCTGATAGAAGAATGAATAAGTGAACTTGAAGATAGATCAATAGTGATTATGCAGCATGAAGAAAAACAGAGAAAAAAGAATTTTAAAAAATGAAGAAAGCCTTAGAGAAATATCAGATACTATGAAACACAGCAACATACATGTAATAGAAAGGAACAAAACATATTTGAAAAAATAAGGGAGAAAGCGTCCCAGATTAATTGATAATTAATAAAATAAAATCAATTTTATTTCCCAAAATAAAAATCTTACACAACTAGGAAGCTCAATTAACTCCAAGCAGGATAAATAAAAAGAGATCCACAGATACATCATATTAAATATGCTGAAAGTCTTAGACGAGGAGAAAATCTTGAAAGCAGCAAGAGAAAAATGACTTGTTACTTCCAAGAAAAATTCAGTAAGATTAACAGCTGAATGCTCAACAGAAACAATTGAGGCCAGAAAGTAGTGAGACAATAATATATTCAAAGTACTCAAGAAAAAAAGTCAGCTGAGAATTCTATATCTAGAAAAGCCATCTTTCAAAAATGAAGGTGAAGTACTTTCTCCCATAAACAAAAGCTGAGAAAAATTGTTGCTGGCAGACTTGCCTTACAAGAAATACTAAAGGAAGTTTTTCAGGCTGACATCAAATGATCTCAGATGATAATTCAAATTCACATCCCAAAATAAACAGTACCAGTAAAAGTAATTATATAATTTAAAAATACAGTATAAATGCATATTTCCCTTTCTTCTGTTAAATGATTTAAACAGCAATTGTGTAATATGTATATAATGTATTCTTGGGCCTATAACATACAGAAATGTAATATATATGAATTATATTTGCCATTAATAGCAAAAGGAGATATGTGTGAACAAAGCTGCACTGGGCTAAGGAAATGACTACAGATGGTAAAGTAATAATTATAATAATGTATTGTTGGTTTGTTACATTGAGATGTAACATATATGTGACAGTAATATTACAAAAGTGGGGAAAATGAATAGAGCTATATAACAGTAACATTTCTGTATATCACTAGAATAAAGCTTGTATAAATCTGAAACTGATTCTAATAAGATGTATATGGCAAACTCTAGTGGAATCACTAAACACAAAAACTATAGTGAAAAAATAATGAAAGAAATTTACATGCTACATTAGAAAATATTTACTTAAGGTAAAAGAAAATAACAAGGAATAAAGGAAAAAAGACATGAGATTTAGGGAAAACAAAAAAAAGGAAGAAGCAAATATATCAATAATACCATTAAATGTGAATGGATTCAACATTCCAAAAAAAGATAGAGGTGGTCAAACTGAATAAAAAATATGATCAAACTATATTCTGTCTACTAGAGACAGATTAAAAATATAAATGTATTAGAAGTAAAAAGATGGACAAATATAGAAACAGCAACTACCAGAAAGCTGGAGTAGCTATATTGCTATAAGAAAAAATAGACTTTAAATCCAAAAAATGTCAGCTGGGCATGGTGGCTCATGGCTGTAATCCCAGTGCTTTGGGAGGCCAAGGCAGGAGGATTGCTTGACGTCAGGAGTTCCAGATCAGACTGGGCAACATAGTGAAATCCTGTCTCTCAAAAAAAAAAAAAAAAAAAAGAAATTGGCCAGGTGTGGTGGTATGTGCCTGTAATCCCAGCTACTCGGGAGGCTGAGGCAGGAGAATCACTTGCACCTGGGAGGTGGAGGTTGCAGTGAGCTGAGATTGCGCCATTGCATTCCAGCCTGGGCAACAAGAGCAAAACTCTGTCTCAAAAAGAAAAAAAAAAAAAACCTGACAAAAATAAAAGAAAAAATAGACAGTTCAACAACATTAGTTGGAAACTTCAATACCCACTTTCTTTTTTTTTTTTTAAGAGACAGGGTCTTGCTGCATTGCCCAGGCTAGAGTGCAGTGGCATGATCATAGCTCATTGCTCCCACTTTCAATAATGGATAGAACAACTAGACAGAATATCTATAAGTAGATAGAGTTGGACAATACTATATCCAACTATCCTAATAGATGTTTATAGAACACTCTGTCCAACAATAGAATATATGTCTTATCAAGTCCACATGGTTCTTCAGGATATTCTAGGCCATAAAAGAAACCTGAATGCATTTAAATGGAGAGAAGTAATTTAAAGCACGTTCTGTGACCAAAATGGAATACAATTAGAAATCTATAGCAGGAAAATACTTGGTACGCTCATAAATATGTGAAATGTGAAAATTAAACAACAAACTCCTAAATAACCTATGGATCCAAGAGGAAATGAAAAGGAAAGTCAGAAAATACTCCGAGAAAATGAAAATGAAAAATGAACACACCCAAACTTTTGGGATGTTGGTAAAGCAGTGCTTAGAGGAAAAGTTATAATATAGTATTAAATACCTATACTAAAAAAGATCTCATGTCAGGCACAGTGGCTCACACTTGTAATCCCAGCACTCTGGGAAGCCAAGGCAAGAGGATCACTTGAGGCCAAGAATTCAAGACCAACCTGGGCAACATAGCAAGACCCTGTCTCTATAGAAAAAAGTCACTGGGGCCAGGCGCTGTGGCTTACGACTATAATCCTAGCAATTTGGGACGCCAAAGTAGGCAGATCTGTTGAGGCGAGGATCTCAAGACCAGCCTGGCCAACATGGCAAAACCTTGCCTCTACTAAAAATACAAAAATTAGCTGCTCATGGTGGCACAAACCTGTAATTCCAGCTACTTGGGAGGCTGAGGCACAAGAATCGCTTGAACCTGGGATGCAGAAGTTGCAGTGAGCCAAGATTGTAGCACTGCACTCTGGCCTGGGCAATAGAGTGAGACTCTGTCTCAAAAAAAAAAAAAAAAAAAAAAGTCCCTGGGCATGGTGACACACACCTGTAGTCTTAGCTACTTGGGAGGCTGAGTTGGAAGTATCACTCGAGCCAGGGATTTTGAGGCTGCAGTGAGCTATGATCGAACCACTGTAACCCAGCCTGGAAGACAGAGGAAAACCTCATCTCTTAAAAAAAAACAAAACAAAATCTCAAATCTTCTACCCTAAGACACATGAAAAAGAACAGCAAAGACTGGGTGTGGTGGCTCACACTTACAATTCTAGCACTTTGGGAGGTCAATGTGGACAGATCACTTGAGCTCCAGTTTGAGACCAGCCTGGGCAGCATGGCAAAACCCCATCTATATAAAAAATACAAAAATAAGCCAAGTATGGTGGCATATGCCTGTAGTCCCAGGTACTTAGGAGGCTGAGGTGGGAGGTTGCAGTTAGCTGAGATCGTGCCACTGCACTCTAGCCTGGGCAACAGAGCCAGACCCTGTCTCAAAAAAAAAAAAAAAAAAAAAGAGCAGGAAATTAAATCAATAACAAGCAAAGAGAAGGAAGTAATAGATTGGAAATTAATGAAACATAACAGAATAGAAAAGCAATGGAGAAAATCAGTGAATCTAAAAGCTGGTTCCTTGGAATACCCAGGCTGTGATATTTTGTTATGGCAGCCCTAGCAAACAATGCAGATGAAACGGACAAATTTTTAGAAAGTCACAAATTATGGAAACTGACTTAAGAAGAATAGACTGAATATACATAAATATTCAATAAATCTGCATAGACCTACAACAAGCAAATATATTGAATTAGTAATGAAAAGACTACTTACAAAGACAAGTCCAGGCCCAGAGGGCTTCACTGCTGAATTATACCAAACATTTAAAGGAAAATTAATACCAGTTCCTCACAAATTTCTTCCAAAAGATAGAAGACAAAGGAATACTTCCAAACTCTTTTTTTATGAAGGCAGTTTACTCTGATAGCAAAACTAGACAAAGATGTCACAAGAAAAAAAAATACAGACTAATATCTCTTAGGAATATGAATGCAAAAATTCTAAAAACATAATAGCAAACTGAATCCAACAACATGAAAAAATTATACGTTATGATATCCCAGAAAATGCAAGGTTGATTTAACATTAAAAAGACAATTAATAGGCCAGGTGTAGTGGCTCATGCCTATAATCCCAACACTTTGGGAGGGCAAGACGAGAGGATCACTTGAGCCCAGGAGTTGGAGGTTGCAGTGAGCTATGACTGCACCACTGCACTCCAGCCTGGGTGACAGAGCAAGACCCTGTCTCTAAACAAAAACAAAAGCAAAAACCAATTAATATATCAATAAGATAAAAAACAAAAATCACACTATCATCCCAATAGATGCAGAAAAAGCATTTGACAAAATCCAATACTTTTGTAATAAAAAAAACACTCAACAAATTAGAAATAGAAGGGGGACAGGTAGTTCATGCCTGTAATCCCAACACTTTGGGAGACCGAGGTGGGAGGATCACTTCATCTCAGGAGTTTGAAGCCAGACTGGGCAACATAGGGAGACCCTTGTCTCTGCAAGTATTATGCTGGTACAAAAGTAATTGCGGTTTTTGCATTTGACAAAATGCGAAAAGCCAGTTCATATATCTAATAAAAATCTAACAACAACAACAAAAAAATTGCTGGGTGTGGTGACATACACCTGTGGTCCCAGCTACTCATGGGGCTGAGGTGGGAGAACTGCTTGAGCCAGGGAGGTTGAGGTTACAGTCAGCTGTGATCACACCACTGCACTCAGCCTGGGTGACAAAGTGAGACACTGTCTCAGAAAAAAAAAGAAAAAGAAGGGAACTTCCTCAACCTGATAAAGGGCATCTACAAAAAGCCCAAAACATAATGTCATACCTAATGGTGAAAGACTGGATGCTTTCCACCTAAGATCAGAAACAAGGCAAGGGTATCTGCCTTCACCACTTTACCACTGTTCTGGATGTTCTAGCTAGGTGATTAGACAAGAAGATAAAGTAAAAGGCACACAGATTGGAAAGGAAGAAGTCAACCTATTTGTATTTCCAATGACATGATCTAATATATAATATCCTAAGAAATCTTGACCAGGAGTGGTGGCTTATGCCTGTAATCTCAGCACTTTGGGAGGCTGAGGCAGGTGGATCACTTGAGGTCAGGAGTTTGAGACCAGCCTGGCCAACATGATGAGACCCCGTCTCTACTAAAAATACAAAAATTAGCTGGGCATGATGGTGCGCACTTGTAGTCCCAGCTGCTCGGGAGGCTGAGGCAGGAGAATCGCTTGAACCCAGGGGGCGGATGTTGCAGTGAGCCAAGATCACACCACTGTACTCCAGCCTAGGCAACAGAGCAAGGCTCTGTCTCAAACAGAACAAAACAAACCCTTAAAAAACTATTACAACTAAGAAGAAATTTCAGGGAGATTGCAGGGTAAAAGATCACATGGTTTATTTTTCTTGAATGAGCTTTGATAATTTCTGTTCAAGGGATTTATCAATTTCATTCAAATTGTCAAATTTACTGGCATAAAATTTATACTTTCTAATGTGGTTTAAATAGTATAAATGTCCCCATAAGCACTGCTCTAGCTACATTTGACACAGTTTGACGTTATCTTTTCATTTAAATACAGTTGAAATGTTTTCTACTTTCTTTTATTATTTTCTTCTTTGATCAGAGGTTAATTTGTTTAATTTACTAGTATTTGGGGGATTTTCCAGCTATTTGTCTTTTTTTGTTTTTTGAAACAATCTCACTCTGTGGTCCAGGCGGCAGTGCAGTGGCATGATCTCAGCTCACTGCAACCTCCACCTCCCGAGTTCAAGCGATTTTTGTGCCTCAGCCCCCTGAGTAGCTGGGATTACAGGTGCGTGCTACCATGTTCGGCTAGTTTTTGTATTTTTAGTAGAGATGGGGTTTCTCTATGTTGGCCAGGCTGGTCTCAAACTTCTGATCTCAAGTGATCCACCCACCTCGGCCTCCCAAAGTGCTCTGATTACAGAGGTGAGCCACCACACCCAGGCCTATTTTTCTGGTATTGTATAATATAATTTAATTTTACTGTGGTCAGAGACTGAACATACTCTTGCATGATTTGAATCCACTAAAATTTATTAAATTTTGTTTTATGACCCAGAATATGATCCATATTGGTAAAACATTCTGTGTGTACTTGAAAAGAATGTCTTCTGCTGTTGTTGGGCATAGCATATTATAAACATCAATTAGGTCAAGGTAGTTGATAGTGTTATTCAAGTCATCTAAATCCTTAATGATATTCTGCCTACTTGTTCTGTCAGTTATTGAGAGGGATATTGAAATACCCATATATAGTTGTAGGTTTGTTATTTTCCCCTTTCTATTTATTTATTTATTTATTTATTTATTTATTTATTTATTTTGAGACGGAGTTTCGCTCTTATCGCCCAGGTTGGACAATGATGTGATCTCGTCTCACTGCAACCACTGCCTCCCGGGTTCAAGCAATTCTCCTGCCTCAGCCTCCCAAGTAGCTGGGATTACAGGTGTGTGCCACCATGCCTGGCTAATTTTTGTACTTTTAGTAGAGATGGGGTTTTGCCATGTTGGTCCGGCTGGTCTCAAACTTCTGACCTCAGGTGATCCGCCCGCCTCAACCTCCTAAAGTGCTGGGATTACAGGCATGAGCCACTGTGCTCGGCCATTTTCTTCTTTCATTTATATCAGTTTTTGCTTCGTGAATTTTGGAGCTCTGTTACTAAGTTTTCTTGATGCACTGGCCCCATTATCATTATGAAATGACTCTCTTTAATCCTGGTAGTAGTCTTTTGCTTTGTAGTCTACTTTTATAGTAATATAGGCCATCCAATTTTCTTGTGGTTAGCATTTACATGGTATATTAGTTTCCTAGGGCTAATGTAACACATTATCACAAATGTGGTGGCTTAAACAACAGAGATTTCTTCTCTTACAGTTCTGGAGGCTAGAGGTCTAAAATCAAGGTGTCCGCAGTGTCACATTCCCTCCAAAGGCTCTAGGGGAGAATCTTTCCTTGCCTCTCCCAGTTTCTGGTGGCTCCAGGTGTTTCTTGGCTTGTGGCTGCACAACTCTGGTCTCTGCCTGTGCCTTCACGCCACCTTCTCCTCTGCATTTCTTCTTCTCGTCTCTGTTTTATGCGGACACTTGTCATTAGAGTTAGGATTCACTTACTAGGATAATTGAGGAAGATCTCATTTCAGGATTCTTAATTTAATTATATCTGCAAAAAAACCTATTTCCAACTAAGGTCACGTTTATAAATTCTGGGGATTAGGATGTGGACATATGTTTGTGGGGGCCACCCTTCAACCCACTATGTATAGTATATATTTTTTTCATCTCTTTTAAGTATTTATATCTTCTTAGTAAAGTAGGTTTCTTGTAGGCTGCATGAAGTTTTTTAAAAATCTAATTTGACAAAGGCTGGGCACGGGGCTTATGTCTGTAATTCCAGAACTTTGGGAGGCCAAGGCAGATGGATCACCCAAGACCAGCCTGGCCAACATGGTGAAACCCCATCTCTACTAAAAATACAAAAGTTAGCCAGGTATGATGGCAGGTGCCTGTAATCCCAGCTACTCAGGAGGCTGAGGCAGGAGAAACGCTTGAACTTGGGAGGCAGAGTTTGCCGTGAGCCACAGCACTCCAGCCTGGGCGACAGAGTGAGACTCTGTCTCAAAAAAAAAAAAAAAAAAAAAAAAAAAGTCTAATTTGACAATCTCTGCCTTTAGTTTTTTGTATTTAAAAGTAAACATTGTATATATTTAAGGTATACAACATGATGTTTTGATATATGTATACATTGTGGCTAAATCAAGCTATTGAACATATGCATTGTCTCAAATACTTACCATTTTTCCTGATGAGAACACTTAAAATCTACTCTTAGCAATTTTCTTTCTTTTTCTTTTTTTTTGAGACACGGTCTTACTCTGGCTATCCAGGCTGGAGTGCTGGAGTGCTGGAGTGCAGTGGCGCAACCATGGCTCACTGTAGCCTCAACTTCCTGGGCTCAGGTGATTCTCCCACCTCAGCCTCCCAAGTAGCTGGGACTATAGGCACACACCACCATGCTTGGCTAATTTTTTGCATTTTGGTAGAGACAGGGTTTCACCATGCTGCCCAGGCTGGTCTTGAACCCCTGGACTCAAGCAATCTGCCCGCCTCAGCCTCTCAAAGTGCTGGGATTACAGGCCTAAGCCACTGTACCCGGCCTATTTTCAAGTATTTATTGTTAATAACTATAGTCACCATGATTACAATAGATCTCTTGAACTTATTCCTCCTGTTTTACTGAAATTTTATGTCCTCTGACCAAAATCTCCCCAATCCCTTCACTCCCAGCCTCTAGCAACCAGCATTTTACTCTCTGCATCCAAGAGTTTAGCTTTTTCCAATTCCACTTATTAGTGAGATCGTGGAGTAATTGTTTTTCTGTGCCTGGCTTATTTTACTTAACATAATGTCCTCCAGGTTTGTCTGTGTTGTCAAAAATGACAAGACTTCCTTTTTTAAGGGTAAATAACATTCCACCATGTGCATATGCCACATTTTCCTTATCCATTCATTTGTTGATGGACACCTAAGTTGATTCCATATCTTCACTATTGTGAATAATGCTGCAATGAACATAGGAATGCAGATAACTCCTCAACATACTGATTTCATTTCCTTTGGATATATACCCAATAGTGGGATTGCTGGGTCATATGATAGTTGTATTTTTCCTTTTTTTTTTCTTTTGAGACCAAGTCTCGCTCTGTAACCCAGGCTGGAGTGCAATGGTGTGGTCTCAGTTCACTGCAACCTCTGCCATCCGGGTTCAAGCGATTCTCATGCCTCAGCCTCCTGAGAAGCTGGGAATACAGGTGCACACCACCACACCTGGCTAATTTTTGTATTTTTAGTAGAGACGGGGTTTCACCATGTTGGCCAGGCTAGTCTTGAACTCCTGACCTCAAGTGATCCACCTGCCTTGGCCTCCCAAAGTGCTGGGATTACAGGTGTGTGCTACTGCGCCCGGCCTGCATTTTTAATTTTTTGAAAAACCTCCATATTGTTTTCCATAATTGCTGTACTAATTTATATTCTTACCAAGTGTATGAGGGTTCCCTTTTTTTTTTCTCTTTGTTTTTTTTTTTTTTGTTTTTAAGACAGAGTTTCGCTTTTTTTGCCCAGGCTGGAGTGCAATAGCATGATCTAGGCTTACTGCCACCTCCGCCTCCCGGGTTCAAGTGATTCTCCTGCCTCAGCCTTCCGAGTAGCTGGGATTACATGTGTGGGCCACCAAGCCCAGCTAATTTTGTATTTTTAGTAGAGACAGGGTTTCACCATGTTAGCCAGGCTGGTCTTGAACTCCTGACCTCAGGTGATCCACCCACCTCAGCTTCTCAAAGTGCTGGAATTACAGGCATGAGCCACCACACCTGACCAATGCTGATCATTTTTCTATATACCTGCTGGTCATTTGTATGTCTTCAGAGAAATGTTTACTTAGATCCTTTGTCCTTTTAAGAATTGAGTTGTTTTCTTACTACTGATTTGTTTCCCTTCTCTCAAGATTACTGTCCTGTGCTGCACATTGTTCAATGTTTGAAAACAATTTTCACTTCTTTTGTCCTCACTTTTAAATGAAGCAGAAAGATATATCTGGCCCTGTTAGTCCATGATGGTTCAAAGTAGAAGTTTCCATTAGCGTTTTGGCCTTTATCCTAACAACAATAGGTAGCATTGATGGATTTCCAGTGGGACTCACATGATCAGAGTTGTTTGAAAATCAGACTGCTTTGTTGAGAATGGACTGAAGGAAAGCAGTTGGGAAGAGGGAGGCAGCAGTTCAGAGATTATTATAGTAGTCCTGGCATGAGATGATGGTGGTTTGGACCAAAAAGAAGACAGAGGAGAGAGATAGGAAAAGGTAAGATTTATTTAGGAACTGACAGAATACAATTCCCTTTGTGAAGTTCAAAGAATATTGCTCAGTGGCAAAGTCTCTACTACTAGTCTTTATTGTCTGTGCTAAAAGTTATCTGTGAACATCTGAAAATCCTACAGCAGAAGAGAAGAGTGTAAATAAATGATGTTCTTGCTTCTGGATAGACTAGAGAGAATTTTAAGCCAATCAGTGATGACTGTCTGCAAGGCTTTCACCTTTTCTGTGCTGTAGCTGACACTTGTCAGTGGTTGTTATGGACTGCATGTTTGTGTACTCCTGCTATTCTTATATTGAAGCCCTAACCCCCAGTGTGATAGTATTTATTTATTTATTTATTTAGAGACTGAGTCTTGCTGTGTTGCCCAGGCTGGTGTGCAGTGGTGCCATCTCGGCTGACTACAACCTCTGCCTCTTGGGTTCAAGTGATTCTCTTGCCTCTCAGCCTCTCAAGTACCTGGGACTACAGGTGCCCACCACCACGCCCAGCTGATTTTTGTATTTTTAGTAGAGATGGGGTTTCACTATGTTGGTCAGGTTGGTCTCTTAACTTCTGACCTCAAGTGATCCTCCTGCCTCAGCCTCCCAAAGTGCTGGGATTACAGGTGTGAGCAACCCTGTCCAGCCCCAATGTGATAGTATTTAGAGATACTTTTGAGAGGTAATTAGAGTTTGTTGAGGTCATGAGGATGGGGATCTATTATGGGAATAGTTCCCTTATAAGAAGATACACCAGAGGACTTGCCATCTCTCTGCCATGTGAGGGCTGTTTGCCAGCAACTGACTCTGCCAGCCTTGATTTGGGATTTTTAGGCTCCAGAATTATGAGAAAATAAATTTCTGTTGTTTAATCCACCCAGTCTATGGCATTTTGTTAGGGCAGCCTGAGGAGACAAAAACAGTGAGGCTCTCAGCTATAGCAGTCACAGCGATG
Organism: Papio anubis; assembly: GCF_008728515.1. NCBI lineage: Eukaryota > Metazoa > Chordata > Mammalia > Primates > Cercopithecidae > Papio > Papio anubis. The sequence goes on along the minus strand of NC_044987.1, from coordinate 92,302,008 downwards.
GCTTTTCTTTTTTTTTTTTTTTTTGAGACAGGGTCTCGCTCATTCAGGCTGGAGTGCAGTGGCATGATCATAGCTCACTGCAGCCCTAATGTCTCGGACTCAAGTGATCCTCTTGCCTTAGCCTCCCAAGTAGCACCATCACACCCAGCTAATTTTTAAAATTTTTAGTAGAGACAAGGTCTTGCCCTGTTACCAGACTGGTCTTGAACTCCTGGGCTCAAGCAATCTATCCACCTTGGCCTCCCAAAGTGCCGGGATTACAGGTATGAGCCACCATGCTGGCAGACTTGTATTTCTCATTTGGATGGCAGAATATTTGTTCATGAACAGTACGGGCACAGTTAAAGCAAGTTTTTGTTTTGTAGTGCCTTTAAAAGGTGCTTTAATGTGTAATCTTTTTGATAGTGGATTGTTTGCAAACTCCTGTGATGATGTTAATGCATTCACGTTAGTGTCGACTATGAAAAACCCTAACTTCCTGACTTCTGCTTAAGTCAAATATTATCTTATAATAAACTCAATGGAGGACTGACATTATAAAGATCTACTAAGTGACCCACAAATGGTTCTTAAGTCATTGATAAAGTCTAAGTAAACAAGGTTAATTTTAAAACTTCATTCCAAAGCCAGGTTCTTTCTGTTAGCCTGTTGCTAGTGTTTTGAATTCTGTTGCTTCACTGCTCCAAGATACCTGCTCTCTGATGATAGCCCATTCACTTCCATGGATTAAATAGAAATTCAAAATACAAATTAGGAGAATGGACTCTGGTATGTTGTGAAGTAAGCAGAGTGAGGAGAATTAGAGAGTGATATGAAAATAATTGGTACTGTAAGAGAGGTGCTTTCTCTTAAAGACAGAAAGGGAGACTGGCCATGGTGGCTTACGCCTGTAATCCCAGCACTTTGGGAGGCCAAGGCGGGCAGATCACGAGGTCAAGAGATCGAGACCATCCTGGCCAACGTGGTGAAACCCTGTCTCTACTAAAAATACAAAAATTAGCCGGGGGTGGTGGCAGGCGCCTGTAATCCTAGCTACTCTGGAGGCTGAGACAGGAGAATCACTTGAACTCAGGAGGCGGAGATTGCAGTGAGCCGAGATTGTGCCACTGCACTCCAGCCTGGCGACAGAGCGAGACTCCCTCTGGGAAAAAAAAAAAAAAGAAGAAGAAGAAAAGGAAAGCAGGGAATGTACCACTGACAACAGGGTATTTTGACCTATTTTAAGAGGCCAGCTTGAACACTTTAAACTGATTCCAAGTAAACTCTCATTTATATATTCACCCATCTATGTTACACATACCTATTAAGTACCTATGGAGTGAAATACTTTGTGCTGTTGGAGATATAAAAATGAAGACTATGTGCATACAGACCCTAATCATTTCAAAATTGACTGGCGACACTATGTTTCTAATTAATTTTACAGTAGTGTCACAAGATGAACTAGATGGCTAAGGTGTGTGTGTATGTATAAAATAGCTTTTAATGGTTTTGAAATAAATCTTGTAAGATAGTGAAAAATGTAGTAAGACCTTTCCATTCTTACTATTCTGCTGCTCTGATCTTCTGGTGCTGCTGAGCCTCTTTGCATTTCTGTCAACATTCCAGTCTATCTAGAATCAAAGAATACTGATAGCTTTAAAAGACTGTTTCTTACTTCACTTTCAGGATGAGAAAACGGATTCAGATTAGGTTTCGCATGGCATGCCTGAGGATCGAGCCAGTTTAGTGGCAAAACTGGAGCAGAAACCATTCTCCTGAAAACAAACTAAGCATTATGCCTTCTTCGTCAGCCAGCTCTGTTAAGTCTTCCTAACCGCTGAGGTTCAGCTAATCATTATTGTTTCCACGAAGTCTTCCCTTACCCTCAAGTAGATGAACTCCTCCTACCAGAGTGTTTAGTTCATGAGTGCATCTCACAGAAACTTTGTTTCTTTAAGACAGTGTTGCCCAGCTTGAGTGCAGTGGTGAATCATAGCTCACTGCAACCTTGAACTTGGGCTCAAGCGATCCTCCTGCCTCAGCTTCCTGAGTGTGACACCACCTCAGGCTAAAAAAATTTTTTTTGACAGTACTTTCTTCCCCAGTTATTCCATTGGAGAATCTCAAGCCCCAGATAGAGGAATGTATGTCCCGGTCCCTGAGCTCTTTCTGCATATGAGGGTAAAATGTAAAAAATGATAGCTACTGCATTTCAGTCTTTCATAAAATACCAGCAATTTTTGTTGGTGTAGTCATTTTCTTCTGAAGTTGCAATTCTCCTAAAGTTGTGTCTTTATTACAAAATCCAATGAATACTTTCCTGTTTTTAACCTTTTTAATATTCCCTGTGACTTTTTTCATATGTCCAATTATTTGCCGAATGTTTAATGAAAATATACTATGTTCCAGACAGTGCATGAGATGATGGGGATGCAGTAGTGAGCAAAACTCGTAAATCCTATTATCAGAGGATAGGAGCCAGCAGCAAAGAAAGTCCAGCAATCACACAACCACAACAAAGCATCAAATATGCTCTTGCTGGAGGAACCAAGGGCACTTGATCTGGTCCATTGGATTAAACCCTAATCTGGGCCGGGAACAGTGGTTCACAAGTATAATCCTAGCACTTTGGGAGGCCAAGGCAGGAAGATCTCTTAAAGCCAGGGGTTGGAGACCAGCCTAGGCAACAAAGAGAGACTCCGTCTCTAAAAAAAATTTGTAAATTAGCTGGGTGCAGTGGTGTGTGCTTGTAATCCCAGCTACTCAGGAAGCTAAGGCAGGATTGCTTGAGCCCAGGAGTTCAAGGCTGCAGTGAGCTGTGATGGTGCCACTACCCTCCAGCCTGGGTGACAGAGCTGAGACCCTATCTCAAAACAAGGGAACAAACAAAAAAACCTAATCTGGTTCAGTAGAAGTGAAGTTAAAGTGAAATCTGAAGACTGAGACATGAAGAAGACTAATTCAACAGGAGGAACAGGAAGGACTGGAGGCAAGGAAAAAACCATATACTTTAGGGAATTTAGATGCCCTCAGGCCTGGGCCACCATGGGTGGGAAGGCAGGCAGGTGAAAGGTATTCCTGGATGTGGTTTTAGAAAAGCTTTTCTACTATACCCTTTATTTTTTAATCTATGTCTTAAATTATTTTTGTTGTTGCCTTATTCTAAATACTTTAAGGAGTAAAATTAAAAGAAAATCTATACTTTAGGTGAAAATAGTAAACTTTACCCACAGGTAAATTATATGCAAGACACAATATTTTTGTAAAGCAATATCTTGACTCCTGATTAACATCATAAAATAGATAAGGTTTAACAATAGACCAATTGGTAATTGTATCTTCCTTTAATTTGAAACCAGTCAGCTCTAAATTATTCATCCTACCTAAAGAAGAGATATATACATAACCTAAAATGATCAATAACCCAGATCATTTTTGACTTCACTTCAGAACGTGCTTTTTAATTTACACATTGGTATGCCAAATTTAGGAATTCACTTAAAGCTATGCCACAGAAAAGGAACAACCCATAGTACCAAATCTTGTAACCCATCCCATATTGAACTGAAAGCATGTTTTAGGCCAGTATCAAGACTTAGTATGGCCAGGTGCAGTGGCTCATGCCTGTAATCCCAGCACTTTGGAGGCCCAGGTATGTGGATCACTGGAGTCCAGGAGTTTCAGACCAGCCTAGGCAACACGGTGAAGCCGCATCTCTACAAAAACTACAAAAATTAGCACGGCGTGGTGGTGCATGCCTGTAGTCCCAGCTACTTGAGTCTGAGGTGGGAGGATCCCTTGAGCCCAGGAGGTGGAAGCTGCAGTGAGCAGTGATCGCACCACTGAACTCCAGCCTGGGTAAGAGAGGGAAACCCCACACCACCTTAAAAAAAGGCTCAGTGGAGAGTAGTTTATATCTCTTTCTTTACACTTTTCCATATTGTTTTGAGTTTTTAAAAAACAAGCCATGAGTAGCTTTACTATTTTTTGAGTAAAAAAATATTTCTATTTGGAAAACCAAAGAGTAGAAGTAACCTTTTTCACTTCTTCCTAGGGAAGGTTCAGGTTGAGTTTATAGAGTGTGTCTGACACAAAGTACGGTAAAACAAAACCAGACAGCAGGCCGGGCGCAATGATTCACGCCTGTAATCCCAGCACTTTGGGAGGTTGAGGCAAGGGGATCACTTGAAGCCAGAAGTTTGAGACCAGCCTGGGCAGCATGATGAAACCCTGTCTCTACCAAAAATACAAAAATTAGCCAGGCGTGGTGGCTCATACCTATAATCCCAGCTATTTGAGAGGCTGAGGCTGCAGTGAGCTGAGATGGTGCCACTGCACTCCAGCCTGGGCAACAGAGCAAGGCTCTGTCACAAAAACAAAACAAAACAAAACAAAAAAACAGACAGTAACAAAAAATTAACAGAGCAGTGTAGTATATGTGCTGTCATTCAGGTTTATATAGAGCACTCGAATAATGACTATTTTCTAAAGTATTTTGTGGAAAGTACTAAAATGAACAGCAATTTCAACAACCAATGGAGAATAAAACAGATGTTACAGAAGTAAAAAAAAAATTTTTTCACAGACTTTACTGAGATGATAAATATTTGATACAGATCACTTGTTACATTAAATATTCATTTTCTAACTGTATAAAGGCATGAAGATTCACTGCATTTACAATCCAAACTACAAGATAGCAAGCACATTGACAGTATCTTCACTTGAAATACTTAATATGCTAAAAATATTATATGAAGATTAAGGCAGAATCTAATTCAGAAAATCAACTCACTAGTCCAGTCAGGACACGTTTTTATTTTTTTAACTTACTCAACAGAGATGACAGAAATAGCTTGATATTATCAATTACTTCTAGTTATGGACTATTTTCAGATAAAACTAGAAAGATATAAGTTAACAGATTTATACGTCAATGGATTGATACCTTTTTTTTTTTTTTTGATGGAATCTTGCTCTGTCACCAGGCAGGAGTGTAGTGGCACGATCTTGGCTTACTGCAACCTCTGACTCCCTGGTTCAAATGATTCTCCTGCCTCAGCCTCCTGCGTAGCTGGGATTACAGGCACGCGCCACCACGCCCAGCTAATTTTTGTATTTTTAGTAAAGATGGGGTTTCACCATGTTGGCCAGAACAGTCTCGATCTCCTTGGCCTCCCTAAGTGCTGGAATTACAGGTGTGAGCCACTGTGCCCGGCAGATTTTTAACTCTTTATAGGTGGAAAAGGACTAAAAGAGTTATATCTTAAAACAGAAACTCTTAAATATGGTCTGCTATTTTTAGCTAAAGATGCAAAGTTCATCAAATACTAACTTAAAATAATCTGAGAAAATAATGGGTGGGCCCTATACCATTTGTAACTAACAACTGTTTAGTTTGTGTGAGGAATCTGTAACATGATGATGATTTTGGCTATATGATACCTGTTTTCAATTCTTAAAAAAACAAACAACAAAAAAACCCTCAAACATTTTGATTTTCTTGTTTAAAAAAATTGTTTTCATTTTAATGATCTGAGTTAGTAACAAACAAATGTACAAAATTGTCTTTCACATTTCCATACATTGTGTTATGGACCAAATGAAAATGCTGGACTACAAATGCAGGTTTCTTTATATCATTAACTTCAAATATTGTCACTTATAAATAAAGGTGATTTGCTAACACATGCATTTGTGAACACAGATGCCAAAAATTATACATGTAAGTTAACGCACAACCAAGAGTACACACTGTTCATTTGTGCAGTTATGCGTCAAATGCAACTGACACAGAAGCAGTTATCCTGGGATATTTTACTCTATATGAAAAGCATCTTGGAGAAATAGATTGAAATACAGTTTAAAACAAAAATTGTATTCTACAAATACAATAAAATTTGCAACTTGCACATCTGAAGCAACATTTGAGAGAGCTGCTTCAATAACCCTGCTGTTATATTGGTTTTACAGGTATATCTCCAAAGTCATGGGTTGGGATATAGCTGCTTTAAAGAAAATAAATATGTATATTAAAAGGAAAATTACACTTTAAAAATGTGAAGAAAGCTTTGAAAACAATCTTAATGCATGAGTCCATCTACATATTTTCAAGTTTTAGAAACAAAGAAATTTAGAATTTTCAAAGTAATCTGAAAACTTTCTAAGCCATTTTAAAATAAGACTTTTTCCCCCATCTTTCCAATGCTTCCTATTTGATAGTGTAATACAGAAATGGGCAGTTTCTAGTGTCAACTTACTGTGCTATTTCATAAATCATTACACATTTATGACTGAGAGGTCAAGTAAGTGGAAACTGGGTTATAATGAAAATGACAAGGGGGCCTTTCAGCAGGCACTCATCTGAACTAGTAATAAACACTAACACAAACTGATTTTTTATATTAAATTTTTTTTAGATCTCTAAAGGTAGGAAAATCCAGTCTTTCTTAAAAATACTTTCCTGGGTTGTGGCAACATGTGCTTTACCTCTTTAACTCTACCTAAAACCTAAAGTTATTTCTATATTATAAATTTCAAACTCCCTGGCAAGGAATGTAAATGCTAACCAGCTAGGTATTTATAGTCATGCGCCGCGTAACAACTTTTCAAAGACAGACCGCATATCTGACAGTGGTCCCGTAAGATTGTAATACCATATTCTTACTGTATCTTTTCTATGTCTAGATACACAAATACCATTGTGTTACAACTGCCTACAGTATTCAGTACAGCAACATGCTGTACAGGTTTACCATATAGCCTGGGTATGTTGTGGGCTGTGCCACCTAGGTTTGTGTAAGTACACTATGATGTTCACACAACGGAATTGCCTAACAATGCATTTCTCAGAATGTATCCCTGCTGTTAGGCAACACATGACTGTATTTAACTTCATAAAAAGCGATAACTCATGGATGGTTGTCATAATAACATTTCCACTTTTCTCTAAGGCCTGAGGTTGATGTCTTTGCCTATGCTCTATGGATCAAATGAGAGAAGATGATGCATCTAAACAATAGGGTCTCTTTGAGGCAGTATCATAGACTTGGCCTCCCGTATTATGAAAACCTTTGTTGTGCTAAAATGAATACAACTGCAAGCAGTTTGAGGGCAACTGCAGTGCCAAAGGAAATGAGTTATTTTCTATGGGAAACATAAAATTCATCTTAAGGAAACATCTTTGTTTGCCACGAGGCATATCATGAAGAAAATGTGGCTAGTGAATTCAAACATCGAGTCCAAGAGCCACCTAAATTAAGGTGGCTTTTAAAAATGTTTAAATTATCAATGATTTAGGAACATAAGCTGGAAGAGTAATATAAAGATGTATATTTATAATGCTACTTTAGGAGATGTAGTTCCCTACTCTGCATTTTGGAAATGAAAGACATCAATTCTGTCCAGAGTCAATAATATCAGAAAGAAATATGGCTGCTTCCTACTCTTCTCCACTTGGAAAATTCATTTTATGATGCTCTCACCGTTGATACTCTGTGACTCTCATATGAGTTAGGCAAAATGAATCTAATAGGTTACTTTTGTTTTCAAAATAAACCACCCAAACAGGTTTTTTAAAACTTTCAAAAATGGAACATTTAACCCTTGAGAGAAACTTCCATTACTGAGTACCTAGTCTAATGGCAAGTACAGTATTAAGGATTATTGCTTTTAATAAGATAACCATCACAAATAAATATGTAAGCTTAACTCAAATACTCATTTTTCACCCAATGCTACAATGTTTTCTTCTCAAATCAAATCACGTTACCTTCAATTCTTTGCCAGTTTACTGAGGTTTTAAGTATAAAAAGTTGGCCTGTTAACTCAAAAGCAAGACAATAGCAATATCCACGTGTCTTATTTGGGCATTGAGCAGTAACACTGCTTTCTTGATAGGATTTAAGGCACTAAACGGTGGTAAAATAAACAAAAGGATGATGATTAACTTCTTTAGAATCCTAAAAAAGGAGATAGTTTAGAATGACACTAGTAAATCTTTTTCTCAAACAAATAAGGCATCCTGTTGGCAAACACAAATAAAACACAAGGTCATGTTGAACCTAATACATTCACTGTCTCAGCTAAACTACTTGAAACGCTACCTATCAAACCTAAGAAAGCTACAATAGTGTGTATAAAGGCTGGAAAGGCACCAAAAGGAGAGCTCTACAACTTCCAGTTCTAAGAGTTAAGGAAGCTGTGTTTAACACTGCAAATAGTCTAATTATCAGTTTTATTCTTCAAAATGTAAATGTAGTTAGATTTTTACCTCGACAAGTTAATCAAGTGCTAGTTTAGTAAGAAGTTTATTTTATGAATTAGAAAATTACTGCAGTGTCTAACACAGCTCTATTTATAAAGCTAAACTAATTCTAGTACTGAATGCATATTCTGGATAACACTGAAGCAAATTTGTATGAACAAAAATGGTTACCTCAAGATAGAATTCACGATAAAAATTCAACATATAACTAAATAAGATTTACTGAAAATAACAAAAGGTGTTGTAGAGATATATCAAACATAATCATAACCACAACATTTTCCTTGTGAAAAATACAACTATTAGTGAAATAAAATGTACAATTGAAAATTTTCCAAAGGAAAAAACACAGTATAAACGAAAATACTTTTCTTTGTGATAGGGAAAATAGTATGTCATTGTTTTTTTGTCACAATATAATTTGACACAAAAAGCAGTCAGAGAATTGCACCAATTCCACATCCAGTTTCCTGAACATGTTAAGAGTAAAAGGAGTCTGTAAAGCAGAACAGTTTCCAAATTTTATATTTTAAATTGATGATATTCTCATACAGGATGTCACACCACACCAGACCTCTTTACATAATGTACAATATTTCTGGTTTTGTGGCCAGATGTGAGTACAAACGTATGGTTTCTGCCACTTCTCTGTCATTCTGGTGTTTAGCCAGAGTCAGAAAAAAAAATCGTTACTTTAAGTGTTATTTCTCTAGCAATAAAGAAAAATTATACTTAGTGCATGCTTCATCATTTGTCAAAAAATGTTTCTGAAAATATAACTCAAGTTACCCAATGGTTTACAAAATAGAAAAATCATTCATTAGGGTAAAAATGTGGTGGGATTTAGGTCCATTTCCAGAGGACTAACTTCCTTCCTAAAGGCGCACCACTGTCCTTCAGCAGAGGTGGTGATGACAGGTCCGTGATGGAAGCGGCCGGCCTGCAGACCACTACTTGACATCTGATTATCTTTGACCGCCCCATATCTGCCATTTCATTAGTGCTACAGAAAGATGGGATTTTTGTGGAAAAGTTAGGAACATTTCTGCTGTACATGATTTAGAAGTTCTCCAAATTTTTCAAAGAGGTCCTCCACCCATTTTACATTTTTCATACAAAGTTGAACAATTTCCTCCTGTCCTAAATCTTCATTTTTTTTCTGCACGGAAGAAATCTAAAAAAAGAAAATTGCCAAATTAGCTTATACTTATCACGTCATACTTAAGTTCAACTACAAGTACTGGTATTTAATTTTTTTCTTCATTCTATCCATGGAGAATTATTATTTCAGATAAATTTGGGTGAGATCTAATCCTCTCATCTTTGGCTCCAAGGGGGCAGAAAGGAAGGCTAGAAAATGTACTTCAAACTTCCTCCATTTCTTCCAATTACGTTAAAAGCCAAATGACAAATTTTGGAGTCGATTCTGCATTTTAAAGCATTGTAAAAGTAGTCAACCTATTTTGCATCACCATCTTTGCTTTGTCTTTTGCTATATAAAGGTTAGATTTATGAGCATCTTTCCATACCAGACTACTGTCAAACACATTAGATATAGCCTTGGACCAACTTAACCCTTTTTAATTAACAGAAGTGATAGTGCTGGTTAAATACGTAGTATTGTCTACAACCATTTAACCTGTCTGTGGAAATTAATGCTTATATCCCATCCATGAGGTAATATTTTGTCATGTATAATTTCTGAACAACTGAAAAGCTACAATTAAATTTTAACTTTTAGTTTTTCATGCCAAGGCACAAAACCCCATTTCTCTGCAATTAAGTGGGATAAGGCCTTTCTAAGTAATAAGTAAAGCAGCGAGATGTCAAAGCAGTGACTGAAGTGAATTAAAGCAGATCATCATACACTGTGAGAGAACAAAACGCAATAAAACATCATTTATTATGGCGATGTAAAGCAAGCATCGACAGCTTTAAAACATTACCAATTATAGCTGCTACAAGAGGTGGTGAGGCTAGGGTAAATCTGAGCACAAAACATGGCAGAGAGACTCAGAACAATAAATCGAATCATTATTTATAGAACACATAGGCAAAATATATACACACAGGTGTTTCACAATTCTCTTTAAAACATTCCAAAATACCATAGCTAGAGTCTCCTTAACGTTCTGAAAAACATTTCTTTTTTAAATAAATGAGAAGAAATTACCTCATCCTTACATATCAGATAAACATGATATTTATAATGATGGAGTGAATGATACAAAGAATACAACTGTATTTTCTCTGGATCGACAGCAAACTCCTATAAAAAGAAAAAAGTTTATAGATATATTTCATGGAGTATCTGAGCTAAGAACACTTTGAGGAAAATACTGGATCAAAAGTCTCAATGGCAATGTCAAAAATGACATATATGGGTAGGTATTCAGTTGTGTTAATATGGAGAGACTTATTCAAAATAAGAATTTAAATTATATTTTAAAATCTTATTCTTTATCCTGAATATAAATACGCATTATTGAAAAAACTTAAGCATTATAGGAAAATTTAAATAATAAACATATGAGATGATTTATAAAATAAAAGCTCCCTATAATCTCCTGCTTCAGAGCTAAACAAAGCTGATGGCATGTTATATATTTTTTAATGTTTTTCCCCTAGGTATAACATGTATGTTAATAACACTAATTCTGTATTGAGAAGGGAATCACACTATACATATTGTCCAGCAACTTTTCTTTCTTCCAACTTGTTTTTTGACCTAACTAAAAATTGGTTATCTTTTCATTTAGTACATATAGCTGTCCCTATATGAGGGTGAGGACTTTTAACCAGTTTTCACTGTTGTATCTTTAGTACTTAGAACTGTACTTGGCATGCTATAGGCACTCAAAAAATTTTTTTTGAAAGAATGAACAAATCTATCTCTTTATAAAAAGCACATAGTATGACATTAGGTGGCTCTTCATTTATCTAACTTCACACTGGTGGTACATAATTGGATTGCTCTTTTTTTTTTATTTTTTTTTATTTTTTATTTTTTTATTTTTTTTGAGACGGAGTCTCGCTCTGTCCCCTGGGCTGGAGTGCAGTGGCGCGATCTCAGCTCACTGCAAGCTCCGCCTCCCGGGTTCACGCCATTCTCCTGCCTCAGCCTCCGAAGTAGCTGGGACTACAGGCGCCCGCCACCTCGCCCGGCTAGTTTTTTTTGTATTTTTTAGTAGAGACGGGGTTTCACCGTGTTAGCCAGGATGGTCTCGATCTCCTGACCTCGTGATCCGCCCGTCTCGGCCTCCCAAAGTGCTGGGATTACAGGCTTGAGCCACCGCGCCCGGCCCTGGATTGCTCTTACAAACAATTCTACAACGAGCAAAGGTATGTATTTTTATGCATTTCTGAATCTGTTTCTACAGAATACTTTTTTTTTTTTTTTTTTTTTTGAGACAGTGTCTCATTCTGTCACCCAGGCTGGAGTGCAGGGATGTGATCACAGCTCACTGCAGTCTCAATTCCCTGAGCTCAAGCGATCTTCCCACTCAGCTTCTCAAGTAGCTAGGACTACAGGTGCACGGCACCATGCCTGGCTAATTTTTTTTTCTCCCCGCAGGGTACATGGGGTCTTGCTTTGTTGCCAAGGCTGGTCTTGAACACCTGGACTCAAGTGATCCTCCTGCCTCAGCCTCCCAAAGTGCTGGGATTATAGGCTTGAGCCATTGTGCTTAGCCCTGAATACATTTTTGCTGTGAAGCTGATATGTTGCCAAACTGTTTTCTGAAAAGGTTATAACAATTTATACTATGTTTAAAGATGAGCAAATTCCAATTTTAATGACTTTGCAGATATGAAATAAACATTTCATCTTTTTATGGAATGTGTTGTGCACACTCACTTATCTATGTGCATGCATACCCAATTAAAAATATACCTATAATACAGGTAATGCGTATGTTAATGAGTTCGAATTGGCCATCTCACAATGTATACACATTTCAAAACATAACATTTTTTTTTTTTTTTTTTTGAGAAGGAGTCTCGCTCTGTCGCCCAGGCTGGAGTGCAGTGGCGCGATCTCGGCTCACTGCAAGCTCCGCCTCCCGGGTTCACGCCATTCTCCCGCCTCAGCCTCCGAGTAGCTGGGACTACAGGCGCCCGCCACCACGCCCGGCTAGTTTTTTGTATTTTTAGTAGAGACGGGGTTTCACCATGTTAGCCAGGATGGTCTCGATCTCCTGACCTCGTGATCCACCCGCCTCGGCCTCCCAAAGTGCTGGGATTACAGGCTTGAGCCACCGCGCCCGGCCAAAACATAACATTTTGTACATAATATATGCAATTAAGAAAATAAAAAACTACCTACGAATATATCAACACGAACGTGAGATAATTTATTCCATATTAGTCAATTTAAGAAATTTGTGAGCACATATTATATGCCTGATACTGTGCTATAGAAAAAAAATAAACAACCATGCATCCCTCTTCCTTAGGCCAGTGCTGCTTATACCTACCTGAAAAACCTTCACACTTAATGACAACAGTAAAATATTTGCTTGTTTCAATGTTTTAAGTAGGAATTATAGTAACAATTGGAAAAGGTACAGTTGCATTAATAATCAATTACACTTACTTGTGCAGATTTAGCTGTTGTTTTAGAGGTCCTTAGAGTTTTCTTATTATAAGCTTTGCCATTCATTTTGATTTTAGAAATAGCAGTTCCTCCACTCTTTGCTTTAGAGTCTCGAGTAATTATTGTTAGTTCAGGAAAACTTTCCAAAGCATTCTGGAAAACAATGAAGTAAAATAACTGACACCAGAAGAAAACTAACCTAAACTACTTCTAGCTATCTAAAATTTAGAAGTGTGTGTGCACACAAACACCTATCTGCAGAGAGGTGTGTGGGTACTGATGGGATGTGGTAAATATATACACATATGCATACATATACATACACAAGCTGGGGTTTAAACATGGTCACAAGTTCTTTGCAGCTCTTCCTATTGGATATGTAATCTATTTCCCCATCCCTTGAATCTGAGCCAACTCTATGACCTGCTTATTTAAGCAACAGCACACCACACTGGGAATCCTAGTAATGTCTAATTTCTAGTAATGTCTCTGGCTTCAAGGCAGGAGAAAGAGACACATATATGTTTCAGTAAAGCCCTACCACTTAAACCACTGCTCGCCCTGTGAAATGTGGCTGGACCTTGCTACAAAGAAGTCATCTGCCTCTGGTGAAGATGAGGACAGAGGAGAAGCAGCACTGTAGTGCTTCCCTGACTTCACTCTTCTCTTGCTTATTTTGAATGCGAGACAAGTACCTGTAAGATAAGATCCTAAAACAGAGTATGATGGGTTTTTTGACAGTGGTCATGTGGTAAAACCAATTCCACTCCATCCTTTAAAAGGCACTGGTGGCCAGGCAAGGTGGCCCATGTCTGTAATCCCAGCACTCTGGGAGGCCAAGGTGGGCAAATAACTTGAGGCCAAGAGTTCGAGACCAGCCTGACCAACATGGCAAAACCTTGTCTCTACTAAAAATACAAAAATTAGCTGGGTGTGGTGGTGCACACCTGTAATCCCAACTACTCAGGAGGCTGAGGTAAGAGAATCACTTGAACTTGGGAGGCAGAGGTTGCAATGAGCCAATATCACGTCACTGCACTCTAGTCAGGGTGACAGAGAGAGACTCTGTCTCTAAATAAATAAATAAATAAGCCACTGGCCTATTTATGCCCTTACCTACTTGGCAAATCATCCTGCCTGACTGAAAAGCTACAAACAATAACTGAATGATACTTGTAGTGACATTTAACTAGTTCGATTATGACTTTATAAAAATTAAATCAAGCTCCTACCATCATTTATTATTTTGACACTAAAAATGTTGACGTTCTCCTATAATATTTATGATTCAGAATGCAGTCCTCATTCGATAAGCACGTTTTATGAACAGTTACAACCTTTAAGGCCACTCTTCTCCAAACTCATCTATTGTTTCCAAGCACCTGGTACTGGGGCCCTGAAAATGGTACCTTTTTAAAAACCGGCAACCTAAATTTTTCTTAGTATAAGTGTATTAAGGAACTCAATTTCATTTGATAGAAACAATAACACTTTTGGCATTTTCTACCAGAGTGAGCTACCATCACGTTCTAGCTTTGTTCCTTTCTCAGATTATTTGTGCTCTTATCATGTACTCTGGTGTTTTCCATTTAAAACATGCACCTTGACAATTTTTGGATCCAGAATTACTATTTGCAACAAACAGAATTTAAAGTCTAAACATTCTAAATTTGGAAACAACACACACTAAGTCAGTGGAGATGAAAGAAGAAAATTTAAATCTTTCCAATGACCACAAGATGCCTAAGATGATCCGAAGTACGCAGATTTCAGAAAAAGGCAGAACATCATTACCTTGAAAAGGCTTCAGGACTCCTAACATCACGAAGATCAACATAGGAAAGCACACTAATTATTTCTAAAGAACAGAAAAACCTTTCTTCATCTACTATTTGTAATATTTTACTTCAAATCATTATAACTCTTAATATTATGTAATTTGGCTTTGAAATGCAAATTGCTAAGGCTGGGCATGGATTACACCTGTAATCCCAGCACTTTAGGAGGCGGAGGCGGGCAGATCACTTGAAGCCCGGAGTTCAAGACCAGCCTGGCCAACACGGTGAAACCCCATCTCTACTAATACAAAAATTGCCGGGCGCGGTGGCTCACGCCTGTAATCCCAGCACTTTGGGAGGCCGAGGCGGGCGGATCACAAGGTCAGGAGATCGAGACCACGGTGAAACCCTGTCTCTACTAAAAATACAAAAAATTAGCCGGGCGTGGTGGTGGGCGCCTGTAGTCCCAGCTACTCGGGAGGCTGAGGCACGAGAATGGCGGGAACCCGGGAGGCGGAGCTTGCAGTGAGCGAAGATCGCGCCACTGCACTCCAGCCTGGGCGACAGAGCGAGACTCCGCCTCAAAAAAAAAAAAAAAAGAATACAAAAATTAGCCAGGTGTGGTAGTGGGCACCTATAATCCCAGCCACTCCAGAGACTGAGGCAGGAGAGGAGGAGGTTACAGTGGGCGGAGATAGCGCCACTGCACTTCAGCCTGGGAGACAGAGTGAGACTCTGTCTCAAAAAAAAAAAAAGAAAAGAAAAGAAAAATGCAAATTGCTTTATATGACAATTATCAAAATTAATAACTAATAACAGAATTAGAAATCTTGTTAAAGAACTGGTTTGACGTTTCTACAGTGATTAGCCAAACCTGGTAATTTTTAAAATTTAGTAAATCTTTAGAAAACACCTATCTAAAAATGTTCCCTTGTCTCCACAAAATATAATATTTCACAAAAGAATATTTCATTTATTTGAAGGCAGCAGTTAAGCAGGAAACACTGGGCTAGAGCCGAGTGCCATGGCTCATGCCTATAATCCAGCACTTTGGGAGGCCGAAGCAGGCGGATCACTTCAAGTCAGGAGTTCGAGACCAGCCTGACTAACATCGTGAAATCCCATCTCTACTGAAAACACAAAAATTAGCCGGATGTCGTGGGGCATGCTTGTGGTCCCAGCTACATCCAGTCTGAGTAGGAGAGGCTGAGGCAGGAGAATCTCTAGAACTCAGGAGGTGGAGATGGTAGTGAGCTGAGATCACGCCACTGGACTCCAGCCTCGGCAAAAGAACAAGACTCCATCTCAAAAACAAAAACAAAAAAACACAAACTGGACTATGAGTCAGGAGACCAAATTCTTAGTACTGGATTTCTTACTAGCTTCTAACCTTTTTTTCCTGCTGCGAGTACACGGCAGTGAAGAATACATGACTACTATGATAGTTTAGTGTCATTTAGTTGTTTTTTTTTTTTTTTTTTTTTTTTTTTTGAGACGGAGTCTCGCTCTGTCGCCCAGGCTGGAGTGCTGTGGCCGGATCTCAGCTCACTGCAAGCTCCGCCTCCCGGGTTCCCGCCATTCTCCTGCCTCAGCCTCCCGAGTAGCTGGGACTACAGGCGCCCGCCACCTCGCTCGGCTAGTTTTTTGTATTTTTTAGTAGAGACGGGGTTTCATCGTGTTAGCCAGGATGGTCTCGATCTCCTGACCTTGTGATCCGCCCGTCTCGGCCTCCCAAAGTGCTGGGATTACAGGCGTGAGCCACTGCGCCCGGCCTAGTGTCATTTAGTTTTAAACACAATCTAATAGCCTCAGTTTTCACCTAATTGAAATGAAGTCAATATTCACTTTTACATGGAGTTCACATAAATAGGGATGTGAACAAGTTACTCAAATGTATAATATTGTTACCATCAATTAAAAAATGTTCCCCAAAGTAGATATAACCAAATGATTCTCAATGTGATATTATACTTTGAATAAGAAAGGCTAGGGAGTAATCACTCTGTGATTCTCTCCCATGTGCACGTTAATAAATTTGCGTGCCTCTTCTCCAATTGAAATAAAAAGCTCGGCCGGGTGCAGTGGCTTACGCCTGTAATCCCAACACTTTGGGAGGCCAAGGTGGGGGGATCATCTGAGGTCAGGAGTTCAAGACCAGACTGGCCAGCATGGTGAAATCCTGTCTCTACTAAAAATATCAAAATTGGTCGGGTGTAGTGGTGGGCACTTGTAATCCCAGCTACTAAGGAGGCTGAGGCACAAGAACCGCTTCAACTCAGGAGGCAGAGGTTGCAGCAAGCCAAGGTTGTGCCACTGCAATGCAGCCTGGGTACCAGAGCGAGACTCCGTCTCAAAAAAAAAAAAAAAAATCTAGAAATTTTTAAATTACTAAGTAGCTTCTATGATAAATTATCTGAGTTTAGATTAGCTCTTTTCTATATTTCTGATAACACCAAAACCAACTTATATTGCCAAGATATATTAACAGATAGAATTATATACATTTCCTACCCTTATAAAAATCAATGTTTCCTCTGATATTGAATAAATGAGGCACGTAAGGGGAATTTTGACAACTGTGCTAAGGAAAAGCTAATTTTAATTACAGACAAAACGTAAAAATTTTGAAATGTTAAAAGAAAAAATTAGAATACAGTAGTTTAAAGGAAATACTTTCAGAGACATTTGGAAATTATTTTATAGAAGATACAAAATAGGTAACTATAAATGCCTAAAAAATAAATTTAAGTGGAGAAAAGCAAATGATTAACACTAAAAAAGACAAACTAAATAGACTTACAATGAATAAAAACCAAATTTTTGTTAGGTGAAAAATTTTGTAAGTGAATGATTTTCATAAATTTCCTTCCTATTATACTGAAGACTATGATTGCCATTGAGTTTTGCTAATAAGTCATCAGAAGGAAATACCTTGAATGATTGATCCAAATGAAGATTCAAAAGAAGTCTCTTTCGGTTATCATTTAGCATGCCATCTATTTTTTTCATATGAGGTAAAAGTAGCTCATCTGAAACATTATAATTTAACAGGATAAACTATCAATAAATACTTAATAAAAATTCCAACTTTTTCTCAAAACATGTATTAAAATACACTAAATTCATTGGCATATGTAAAATATTGATTGCAAAAAACTGGACATGAAGCTTTCTGAACAAAGGTTAACTTGAAAAGTAGGTTTATAATAGCAAGTGAGAAAGAGGCAGCTCAGTATGATGATGGGATGAGCACTATATGAGGATCCAAAGTCCTAAGTTTTAGCTGAACTAGAACTGCTGGATAAACTAGAACTGGCTTTTAACTGAATAGAACTGATATGTGGCAGCTATGTGACCAATGGGCAAGCTGCCTAATTTCTTCAGACCTCATTTACCCTCTGAACAATCTGAACAATCGTAGTATTACAAAATACAAACTGATCTAACAAAACACTGAGTATGACCAAGGGATATTAAGTCACTTTAATTTGAAGCAAAGAAAAAGTAGGGGAAGAAAAATGATCAAAACCCAGTACGAAAAATATGAATCAAAATAGTTATTTTAGAAAAAGAGGGGAGAGTAAAATTATGACAAAGATTCCTATTCAAAGCTTTTGGCTTTCAATGTCAACACTCTGAACTTTAAGTTCCATTAAGAAAAGCACTTTTAGAATATAATTAGTTTTGGTGTAGCATTAAACATTTTAGATTATTAGACTCTTAATTTATCAGCATAGTAATTTATTATATTTTATAATACTAACTGCTTCTAATAACCTTTCCGGAAAAAAAAAAAATCCCCAGAATCCAGGTCACAAGTTTCACAGCTAAGTAAAATGATTGTTTATATAGTCTTTCTGTTAGTGATTAAATCTGTTCTAATACTGTATTTACATTCTACAAAAACAAGTTTTAAACACTTGTGATTTAAAAATAATAACCTTAAAAATTTTTCTCCCCTTATATTAGAGAAAAATCAGAAAACACTGATAAGCAATTTTTAAAAATCTTTCAAAATACAACTACACAGAAATGACTACCACAAAGAGAAGCATATTTTATGATGCAAGGAATATAACATTTAATAGCAAAAATGCTGACCTGGGATTAACTGAGTTCTAATCATGGTTCTTCAACCTCTAACTTGTTATCTAACTTTAATCTCTTTTGAACTTTAGTTTACAAAATAAATGTTTTAGACTAGTTAATATCTAAAGTCCCTTCCAGCTCCACATTACTCGAAAATGACTGATATATAGGTTACTGTCTCTGATTACGTGGTAAGAAGAACTGGACCAGAAATTAGAAGACTTTTTATTTTAATCCTTTCTCTGCCACTTTCCAGTTTGTGGGCCCTTAAGCAAGTCACTTAACCTCTCTGAACCTGTCTTAATCCACAAAATGGCTAAGTTGTTTTAAGGTTAAACTAGAATATGTGCCTAAGTATGTGAACATAATAAAACAGTATATAGTCATGCACTGCATAATGACATTTTTGGCAATGACAGACCACATATACAGTGGTGGTTCCATAAGACTATAATGCCATATTCTTCCTGTACCTTTTATTTTCTTCTTTAACAACAACTTTTAAAAAATTTCAATAGCTTTAGGGGTACAGGTGGTTTTGGTTTCATGGATGAGCTGTATAGTGGTGAAGTCTGAGATTTCAGTGCATCCATCACCCAAGTAGTGTACATTGTACCCCATAGGTAGTTTTTCATCCCTTACCCCTTTCTCACCCTCTCCCCGTCTGAGTCTCCAATGTCCATTATACCACACTGCCTTTGTGTACCCATAGCTTAGCTCTCACTTATAAGTGAGAACATGTGATACTTGGTTCTCCATTCCTGAGTTACTTCAGTTAGAATAATGACCTCCAGTTCCAACCAAGTTGCTGCAAAAGACATTATTTCACTCTTTTTTATGGCTGAATAGAATTCACTATATTTTCTTTATCCACTCATCGGCTGATGGTCACTTTCCATATCTTTACAGTTGTGAACTGTGCTGCAATAAACATACGTGTGCAGGTGTCTCTTTGGTATGATTTATTTTCCTTTATGTAGATACTCAGTAGTGGGACTGCTGGTGAGAATGTAAATTAGTACAACTGCTATGGAAAACAGTATGGAGATTTCTCAAATAACTAAAAGGAATAATATTAATTGGTATAACCCAGTGCATTTACTGGTTTAATACTAATTGATCAGAAAATAATTGTTATGATGTATCTTTTACTAAATATACAAGTATATGATTTTAATCTTTATGCCACTTTTATCTGGTTCATCTTTTCAATTATTGGAAAATAAAATATACTGACATACAGACCTTCCATGTAATACCAAAACTTAGTAAACTATTTATGAAGATGATTAGATTCTAGAGTTGGAAGAAACTGGTTAGTAGCTATACAATTTTCCCACAAGTAGAAAGCAATAAAAGTTCAAATATTCAGAGAATGCATGAAAAGATATGACCATTTTATAGAATTAAGATGCTATGTATTTAACTGACAATTTATAGGTATATATTACACAAGCCACCTATAAACATGTAACTACATATAAACATATAACTAACGGACAAGATTTCTTTTTTTAATTCCAGGAATTACTACCAAGAAAGTACTGCTTAGAAGACTGTACCATTGCTCTTCTCTAAGGCTTGCATTGTGTCAGGGTCCAAGGCAATGCTAACAAGCAATTCCATGTAGCTCTTAAAGGTTTCCTTCATTGCTCTTGTGTTCAAAAAGCGAGTGACAAAGGGAGCGGGAGGATCAAATTCTGGGAGGGAGAAAGGGTTAAATATTAAATTTTCCTTCCTGACAATTTTAAAAACACTTCTCTATAACGAGACCCTAGAAGCAGATTGCAGACACAATTTCTTCAAATTCAAGACTTCTCACCTTACCTTTAAAAGGTCTGAGGTTCTCAAAGCTGGTTTGCACATCACAATGACTGCAGAGCTTTGTTAACAATAGAACAAAAAACCAGACTGCTGGACTTCCTGAAACAGAATCTTTGGTAGTGGTGGTGGTCGTGGTAGTGGTGACGAAGCTTAAGTATTATGCTCTTAAAAAGCTTCCTAGGTGATTCTTTTGTGGCGTGTGTGTGTGTGTGTGTGTGTGTGTGTGTGTGTGTGTGTTTTAAGACAGAGTTTTGCTCTTGTTGCCCAGGCTGGAGTGCAATGGCGTGATCTTGGCTCACTGCAACCTCCGCCTCCCAGGTTCAAGCAATTCTTCCACCTCAACCTCCGGAGTAGCTGGGATTATAGGTACACAGCACCATGCCTGGCTAATTTTTTTGTATTTTTAGTAGAGATGGGGTTTCACCATGTTGGCCAGGCTGGTCTTAAACTCCTGACCTCAGGTGATCCGCCCGCCTCAGCCTCCCAGTGTTGGGATTACACGCGTGAGCCACCACGCCTGGCCCTTCCTAGGTGATTCTGAAGCCCAACACCAGAAAAAGTAGACTGGGTAAGAAACTATTTGTCTTCCGCTGGATCCCACCACAGACATCTGGTGCCAGGTGGTGCTACTCTGGTCTTGATGGTTTCTCTATGTTTAGTAGTAAAGAAATCGTATGACATCCAATGTATGAGTAACACACAGATTTCCATTTTATTCCTACACATAAATTGCTATAAAATTCTTGCCTAGGATGTATTAAAATTTTTAGAAGTATGCCAGGTGCAGTAGCACATGCCTGTAATCCCAACACTTTGGGAGGCCAAGGTGGGAGGACTGCTTGAGCCTAGGAGTTCAAGACCAGCTAGGGCAACATAGTGGGACATCGTTTCAATTTAAAAAATAATAAATTAGCCACGTGTGGTGGCATGTACCAGTATTCCCAGCTATTCAAGAGGCTGAGGCAAGAGGACTGCTTGAGTCTAGGAGGTTGAGACTGCAGAGAGCTGTGATTGCACCACTGCACTCAAGCCTGGGAAACAGAGTAAAGACCCTGTCTCATAAAGAAAAAGAAAAAAAGAAAAAAATCATTTTAATGTAAACACAGCCTGTGCACAGAGGAAATTTCATTCAAATCCAATGCGAAGAACTAGGAGATTAACTTGTTGGGTGCGCTGGTGCACACCTGTAGTCCCAGCTACTTGGAAGGCTGAGGTGGGAGGATTGTTTGAGCCCGGGAGTTCAAGATCAGCCTGGTCAATATAGCAAGACTCCATCTAAAAAAAAAAGTTTGTTTCAATTTTGACTTTTTGTATTCAAATATATAATCAAGTCACACCCTTAAATAGCAGGTTTAAAAATATTTTTAATGTGGGTATATAGTGTGCATATGTGTGTGTGTGTGTGTGTGTGTGTATATATATATATATATATATATATTTTTTTTTTTTTCTTAGAGATGGGGTTTCACTGTGTTGCCCAGGCTGGTCTTGAAATCTCAGTCTCAAGTGATCCTTCTGTCTCAGCCTCTGAAAGTGCTGAGATTAGCTGTAAGCCACCGTGCCTTGCCTATAGTAGGTGTATGTATTTTAAACAGCAGTTCTTAAAGTACAGTCCATGGACCCCAGGGGGGACCCCAAAACCCTTTCAGTGGTCTCTGATACCAAAACTGTATTCATGATAATATTAAGATATTATGTACTTTCTTCACTGCATTGCCATTTGCAAAACCAATATTGGGTAAAATTGATGGTGCCTTACTTACCACAAATGAAGGCAATGACAACAAACTCTACTAGTAGTAATATACTTTGCATGACTTTGTCATGTCACTACCATGTATTCGGAGGGGGAAAAAGTCAGTTTCACTTAGGAATAGTCCTAGGGGCTGGGCATGGTGGCTCACACCTATAATACCAGTACTTTGGGAGGCCAAAGCGGGAAGATTGCTTGAGGTCAGGAGTTCAAGGCCAGCCCAGGCAATCTAGCGAGATACCATCTCTACAAAAAAATTTTTAAGTTAGCTAGGTGTGGTGGCATGCACCTGTAGTACTAGCTGCTTGGCAGCCTGAGGTAGGAGGACTGTTTGAGCCCAGGAGTTCGAGGCTGCAGTGAGCTAAAAAGGTACCACTCCTCTCCTGTGACAGAATAAGACCCCATCTCTTAATTAACAACCAGAGTAGTCTTAGGGCCAGGTGCGGTGACTCATGCCTGTAATTCCAGCACTCTGGAAGGCTGAAGCAGGACAATGGCTTGAGGCCAGGAGTTTAAGACTAGCCTGGGCAACAGAGTGAGACCCAGTCTCTACAAAAAACTTTAAAATTAGCTGGGTGTGGTGGTGCATACCTGTAGTCCTAGCTACTTGGGGGACTGAGGTGAGAAGATTGCTTGTGCCAGAAGTTTGAGGTTACAGTGAATTATGATTGCACCATGCGCTCCAGCCTGGGTGACAGAGTGAGACCTGTCTCTAAAAATACAAAATTAAAAAAGAGCCTGGGCAAGGCCAGATGCGGTGGCTCATGCATGTAATCCCAGCATTTTGGGGGGGCCGAGGCAGGTGGATCACGAGGTCAAGCGTTCAAGACCAGCCTGGCCAACATAGAGAAACCCTGTCTCTACTAAGAATACAAAAAATTAGCCAGGCGTGATGGCGGGCGCCTGTAGTCCCAGCTACTCAGGAGGCTGAGGCAGGAGAATTGCTTGAACCTGGGAGGTGGTGCAGTGAGCCGAGATCGCACCCCTGCACTCCAGCTTGGATGATAGTGCGAGACTCCATCTCAAAGAAACAAACAAAATACAAACACAAACAAAAAGAGCCTAGGCAACATGGAAAAACCTCGTCTCTACTAAAAAATACAAAAAAATAGCCAGCTATGGTGGCACACATGCGCCTGTAGTCCCAGATACCCAAGAGGCTGAGGTGGGAGGATCACCTGAGCCTGGGAGATTGACGTTGCAATGACCCGTGATTGTACCACTGCACTCCAGCCTGGGTAAGAGTGAGACCTTGTCTCAAAAACAGATAACATAAAAAATAATAGTCCTTGATGAAGGAGTAAAAATTACTACTTTTATGAAATTTCTACTCTTGAATAGATGTCTTTTAATATTCTGTGATGAAATAGCAGGTACACATAAAGCCCTTCTGTGTAAGTATAATGGGTATGACCAGGAGGAGCACCCATACAGTTGTGTGAGTTACAAGATGAACTAGCTATTCTTTCCCCCAACAAAACACCATTTTTATTTGAAAGAATGACTGACAGGTACACTATGGCTATCCAGACTTGGGTATTTGGCAGACATTTTCTTAAAAGTAAATTAAGAGAATCTGTTCATTCAAGGAAAACAACTGACAGTATTTGCTGCCAATGATAAAATTTGAGATTTCAAGTGAAAATTAGAATTCTGGACATCTTCTATCCCTACTGTGAATTTGAGAGCTTCCCAATTAAGACTTCATTAATGAGATCATTCGTAGAATTGATGAGTGCTATTTTTTTATAGTGTAAAATGAAATATCTGACCTTAAGAGCAAGAACCATAAAACTCTTAGAAGAAAATGTAGGAGTAAATCTTTATGTCCTTGGATTTGGCAATGGATTCTATGTGAACAAAAGCTGAGCAACAAAAGAAAAAATAAGTAAATTGGGCTTCATCTAAATTTAAAACTTTTGTGCATCAAAGGACATTATCAAGAAAGTAAAAACAACCTACGAAATGGGAGGAAACATTTTCAAATTATATATCTGATTAACGGTTTAATATCCAAAATATATTTTAAAACTCCTACAACTTAACAACAAAAAGACAAATAACCCAGTTTAAAAATGGGCAATGGATCTGAATAGACATTTCTCCAAAGAAGATACACAAATGGCCAATAAGGACATGGAAAAAATGCTCAACATCATTAGTCACTAGAAAAATTCAAATTGAAACCACAATGAGATACCACTTCACACTTGCTAGGATGACTTTTAAAAAATGCACACACACACAGAAAACAACAAGTGTTAGCAAAAGATGTGGAAAAATTGGAACCATCATGCTTTCCTGGTGGGAATATAAAATGGTGTAACCACGTGGAAAACAGTTTGGTGGTTCCTCTAAAGGCTAAACACAGGATTATATGTGACAACAATAACAATTCTGCTTCAGGTATATGCCTCCAAAATTGAAAATAGGAACTTAGATACTTGTATGCCAATGTTTATTACACCAATTATTCAGTTAGCCAAAAGGAAGAAATAAACCAAATGTCCATCAATAAAACGTGGTATAAACATACAATGGAATATTATTTAGCCATAAAAAGTAATGAAGTTCTAATATATGCTTTTACATGGATGAACCTTGAAAATATTCTGCTAAGTGAAAGAAGCCAGACACAAACGGAAAAATATTATATAATTCCACTTATATGAGACATTTAGAATGGACAAAATCAATATACAAAAAATAGATTAGAGGTTACCAGTAGCTGGAGGAAAAAGAGAGTAAGTAGTTGTTGCTTAATGGTTACAGTTTCTGTTTGGGATGATAAAAGTTTTGGAAATAGAGGTGAGGGTTATACAACAGTTTGAATATAAATAATGCTAATAAATTGTACACTTAAAAATGGTTAAAAAGGCAAATTTATATTTAACCACAGTGTTTTAAAGTGTGAAATAAAATATTGGAAAATCTATATCACCAAGCTAACTAATATTTTCACATGACCAATTAACAATGTTATAAATCCATGCATGGATGAGAGATATGTAAAAGTTAAGACAAACCAATAGATTTTAATGTAATAGCATGAAAACTCAAGAAACTACTACTTGTCAGTATCAGGAGCATCTATAAGTATCTGAGAAGGCAACTGAAATCCTCCTCCTTTTCCTAACTACATACAGAAGGAATATTTCAATTGCTTTCTCAGTTAAGTATGGATATTCTTGATACTTTAGCCAAAATAACATATAATAACGAACTGAATGTAGAAGCAGATATGTACTCATCTCACTAAATACTGCTAATTTTGTTTTAAAAAACACACCTCACATTAATAAGTAATGGGTTCATTTTAAATAAATATTTTAAAACTTTGAATTGGTATTTAGTAAATATCAATAGATTCAGCACACATAAACCAAAGTATCTAGAATCCTCAGTGTGTTCGAAGACTTCATTGGAGTCCTGAAACAAAGAGTCTGAAAATCACCAGCCTATGAATATATGTTTATTATCAATATTTGACTTCTTAAGAGAACTAAATCCATTCGTTAGCCTGAGAATGTAAAACAAGGAACAAAAAAGGCACTAAAAGTGTTTGCTTAACTATTAGTGACACCTAGTGGTCACTCAAATTACCAAGGGAAGAAAATGTTATCTTGTCATTTGAAGAAACTATAATTGAGAGCAAATTCAGAACCAAACGTTTTGATTCTAAGCAGTAGGCAAGACTGCTAACTGCAAAAATTATGTATAATGCCTTCTATGCATATTCAAGGCATTTGAAATTTCCTTATTTTCTGATGTATATATTTTTCCTTTTTTTCTTTCTTTTTTTTTTTTTTTGAGATGGAGTTTCGCTCTAGTTGCCCAAGGCTGGAGTGCAATAGCGCAAACTTGGCTTACTGCAACCTCCACCTCCTGGGTTCAAATGATTCTCCTGCCTCAGCCTCGTGAGTAGCTGGGATTACAGGTGCCTGCCACCACACCTGGCTAATTTTTTGTATTTTTAGTAGAGACAAGGTTTCACCGTGTTGGCCAGTCTGGTCTCGAACTCCTGACATCAGGTGATCCACCCTCCTTGGCCTCCCAATGTGCTGGGATTACAGGCATCAGCCACCGCGCCCAGCCTGATGTATATATTTCTAAACAACCATTTACAAATAGCTTTATTTTTGTATTATTTTTTTTTTAAGAGATGGAGTCTCACTATGTTGTCTGTCTAGGTTGGTCTTAAACTCCTGGGATCAAGTAATCCTTTCTCCTGAGCCTCCCAAGTAGCTAGGAGTACAGATGTGCACCACTGCACTTGCCCACAAATAGCATTTAAAAACAGTACATTTAGACTGGGCACAGTGGCTTATACCTATAATCCCAGCACTTTGGGAGGCCAAAGTGGGAGGATTGCTTGAGCCCAGGAATGTGAGATCAGCCTGGGCAACATAGTGAGACCCTGTGTCTACAATTATAAAAATTTAAAAATTAGCTGGGTGTGGTGGTGCCCACCTGTAGTCCCAGCTACTTGGGAGGCTGAGGTGGGAAGATCACTTGAGCCTGGGAGGTTGAGGCTACAGTGAGTCATGACAGAACCACTGTAGTCTAGCCTAGACAATGGAGTAGACCTTGACTCAAAAAATAAAAAATAAAAAAAATAAAAACAGTAAATTTAAAGTAGACTTCAGCACTGAAGAATTTTTTAAATTATGGTTCTATTTCTAATCAGATAATTTCTAAGATAATCTCTCAAGCAATGATACTTGTAATGTCAGAAACCATCTTGGACATCAACTTCAACCATAGCCCCAACAACTAATTCACCATTCAAATTCTGCCAAGATTACATCCTGAATTTCTCAAAACTGTCCCCTCATCTCCATCCCTGCTGCCACTATTTAGGTGCAGACTCAATTTATGCCTGAATTATGTCCTGTAATTCAAATTCAGTTGCACCATATTGTTTCCCCTTTATAAATCCCTCTAAGGACTCTCATTTGTTTACAAGATCCCAAGCTTCTTAGCTTTATTATGGCATACAAGGTCTTTCATCATCCCTTACTCTTTTCTTATATTCAATTTTATGTTCTAGAAAAACAGGGGCCAGCAACCTTTTTCTGTAAAGGGCTATAGGTAAATATTTTAGGTTTTGCCATATGGTCTCTGTAGAACTACTCAAATCTGCCACTGTAGTGGGAAAGCAACTGTATGGAAATACGCAAATGAATGTATGCAGCTGTGCTCCAATAAAACTATAAAAACAGGCTGAGGGTCAGATTCAGTCTGCAAGCCATTTGGCAACCTCTGTACTAGACTACTGAACTACTTGAAATTTCTTACATATATCACACACCATGATTTGTGTGCTGGTATAATCTTATATATTACAACTATCTCCATTTTAATTTCTAATACAGTAAATATCAATAGATATACCTACATAAATGCATTTTAGGATCTTCAGTAATTTTTAAGAATGTAAAATGGTTCTAAGGTCAAGAAGTTTGATAACAGATTATTTCAACCTTTCCATTTTATAAAAAAAGAAAAAACTAAGACAGAGGATATCCTACCTTCGTCACAGGTACATGATTAGCTAGTGGCAGATATACAGTAGTAAGCATTTATTAAATAATGTAGTGGTATACGTTATTAAATATATTACTATATTATAATTTGAGTTCCTCTTTCCTAGGCTTAATTATTCTTTTCTTCTAGCATAAACTTAGACTCAAATGTTTAGAACTAGGCGGGACGTAGAGGCTCATGCCCGTAATCCCAGCACTTTGGGAGGTTAAGGCAGAAGGACTGCTTAAGCCCAGGAGTTTGAGACCGTCCTGAGTGACAAAGCAAGAGCCCATCCCTTAAAAAAAACATTAGCTGGGCTTGGTGGTACACACCTGTAGTCCCAGCTACTTTGGAAGCTGAGGTAGGAGAGTCACTTGAGCCCAGGTGTTCGACGCTGCAGTGAGCTAGGATCATGCCATTGCACTTCAGCCTGGGTGACAGAATGAAACCTTGTCTCAAAAAAAAAAAGTTTAGAACTAGGTGATTCTTAGTAATCATCTGATCTAACCTCCATCTTATCCAGAGTTGAGATAACTGGCATTACTAAGGTAAGTTCTGCCTTTTCTATTTACAAGGCTGCATGTGTGGGTCAACTGTGCTTCAGTTGGTATGTTCAGGGAATGTGAACTTACTTTCATAAAAACCTAAACAGAATTTATTAGGTAGATAAATTCCCTGAAAAATACATACATTTTGGTAATTGTCAGCATCACCGCTCCTTGCCACTCATGTAGATAATCTAAAGTTATCAGGATAGCCATTTCACGGAAAACTCACCCTCATCATCACTACTACTAGTATGGATCTCAGGAGATGAGTCAGATTGGGATGATGAAAATTCTTCTTTCCATTTTTTCCGTTTCTTTGGTGGTGGCTCAGCCTTTACTTTTAGCTGTTTAACTTTGGGTTTCACAGAAGGGGTTTTTGTAGTTGTAGTTTTTGATGCTGGAGGATCAGAAGCTTTACTACTACTACTTGGCTTAGCTTGAACAGTTCTGCAATGTTATAAACAAACTTCATTAACACACTGAAATCTTGTTAAACTAAAATAAAATAGAAAAATACAAAAGAATCACAGGAGAAGATTATCTAATTACCCTCACCAATACCTCCAAAATATACAGTCCAAGTCCTATACCTCTCAATGGTGATTCCCATAAAATTTTCTTAAAATACATTCTTTTCCTCAGTAGCATTCAATATTCAGTTACTAAGGGACTTTTAGTTCAGTCCTTATTTCTACTTCCTCATTCCCCTCCTTGATTTATGGACTTATTTCCCAGAGACTATGAGGCTGTACAACAGATGATCAGTGGGCTTAGGAAGGTAATGAATGATATAACCATAATTGCCACATCTAGCTCTGACCCTAAGAAACTCTCACAGTCTCTGGTGGTGTCAGGTTTTGATGTAGAAACCCAAATGTGGCCAGGAGCGGTGGCTCATGCCTGTAATCCTAGCACTTTGGGAGGCCGAGGCGGGTGGATCACCTGAGGTCGGGAGTTCGAGACCAGCCTGGCCAACATAGTGAAACCCCATCTCTACTAAAAATACAAAAATCGGCTG
Organism: Papio anubis; assembly: GCF_008728515.1. Classification (NCBI taxonomy): domain Eukaryota; kingdom Metazoa; phylum Chordata; class Mammalia; order Primates; family Cercopithecidae; genus Papio; species Papio anubis. The sequence continues at coordinate 92,272,630 of NC_044987.1, read as the reverse complement.
GGAGTGGTGGCATGCGCCTGTAGTCTCAACTACTTGGGAGGCTGAGGCAGGAGAATCGCTTGAACCTGGGAGGGGGGGTTGCAGTGAGCCAAGATCACGCCACGGCACTCAAGCCTGGGCAACAAGAGCAAAACTCCGTCGAAGGGGAGGGGAGGGGAGGGGCCCAAATGCATCTGTCCTAGAGTCCCTCAAGATTTGCTCTATGCCATCTGGGTACGGTGGTTCACGTCTGTAATTCCAGCACTTTGGGAGGCTGAGGCGGGCAAAGTGCTTGAGCCCAAGAGTTCAAGACCAACCTGAGCAACATGGTAAAATCCCATTCCTACAAAAATTAGCTGGGCACAGTGGTGCGCACCTGTAGTCCCAGCTACTTGGGAGGTTGAGGCAGGAGGATCACCTGAGCCTGGGAGGTCGAGGCTGCAGTGCTGTGATCACACCACTACACTGCAGCCTTAGTGACAGGGTGAGACCCTGTCTCAAATTAAAAAGATTTGCTCTCTGCCAGGTCTGAAGATTTGAGTGGATAAAATTCCATCATAAAAATAAGGTAAGCTGCTTCCAGTAGGTGGGAATGTTAATGAAACTGGACCTACTTGGCACTAGATTAAGAATATCTAGGGTCATACCTGCTTTCTCATATAGACCACAGGGTCAAGTCAGTTATCTTCCAGATTCATGCTCCAGACAACCCAGAGTCACATTAATACACAATCATAATTCTACTGTGTACACTTGTCCAGTAATGTAGAGTTCTCATAGTTTTTTTCTCAAAAATTATTTTAAATTTAATTTATTTGTTATTTACATTTTATAGATGAAAAAGGGAGCATCAGGGAAGTTGTCTTCTTTAGGTCACATAAAGATGGACTCAAACTTTTTGCCTCTACAATTTTTTTTCACAATACTAGGGTGACACCAAAAGGACTCAGGGAAAAGAAAAGGGCACCCACCCACCACAGAAAGCCATGAGCTTTGCAGTGCCCATCTCATGCCTTCAAAAGAATCACTTATTTCATCAGGCTCTGAAATTTTTTGACTTGTGTATAATAAAAAAAAAATCTCTTTAATTGATATGCTCCTTTGTACATTGGTATCATTAATAATACACCAATATATATGCACAAATATATCACCTATGAAAACACATACCTGATAGCTTGTGAAGGTTTATTTCTTGGCTTTTTAGAACACACTCTGACATATTCCTTCTTGTTTGCATTTTCAATGAACTTCACATATATTCTTTTGTATTTACTCTTTGCATCTCCAAAATATCCAAGATACTGAGGAAAGAAATACTTTGAGTTACATAATTGTTCAATCTACATATAAATGCTACTTTGTTGGTTTGATTGACTATCACATAGCCAACCTTCAAGTTTTTAAAATGCAGCTCTGGCCGGGCTAATTTTACCCTCTAAAAAACTGATCCCAGGCTCATTATTGATTTCATATGTACAAGCCCATATGTACAAGCAATCTCATTAGGCATATTCTTACTTCCAGTTACATAAGTATGACAGAATAACTTCCATCAGTCTTCTGGTATATCAGGATATTTGACTAGTAGAATAATCAATATAAAGGAGCCTCTGAGTTCATCTGAACTCTTCATAGGCTAACATTAATCCCTTTCCTTTATTAAAAAAAAAAGTTAAATACAAGGTCATTCAATTTTAAATAGCTGATATTTAACAAATGACTTTATTTTTATATTAGACTATCAAAGAGCATCAATATTCTAGTTCAAATTATATGCTATTTTATATCAAAAATATTCAATATAAAATACTTCTAAATTTAAATCATTCTGTTTTTTTCAGGACCATTGTCAAAATAAGGCTAATATAAACATGCATTTTACTTACACTATTTGTAGCAGCAAATTCTCTTTGACCATCTCGAATTTCAGGAACAAATTTCTGTAATAAAGCTTTTTGTACTTTCCAAATAGCTGGAGGTTCTTTTCCTGTTTTTAAAGCCTCCTGTAATAACCAGAATTAATGATACTTTATAAAACACAGCAACATATTTTAGATCTTAGAATGTTAGAGATGAAAAGAATCTGAAAGGCCTACCCTAGCTCAACCTTTTATCTTACCTCTCTATCTGATATTCTGCAATAATTCTTATAAGCTGATTAGGTTATTCAGTCTCTGCTTAAATTATTCCAGAAATAGGGAGTTCATTAACACACAAAGTAGCCCATTACCCATTTGTGCAGCTTAAACTACTGGAAAGTTTTCTTCTAATGACACTGTCCTATGTTACATATGCAATTTTATAACCATGTATATATACATATCTTAAAAGACCCTAAACAAACACGTTAAAATATTAAAAGTAGTTAATTGTGAATAATGAGAATATAGAATGTTATATTCTTCACTGCACTTTTTTTCTTTTTTCTTCTTTTTTTTTTTGAGACGGAGTCTCTCTCTGTCGCCCAGGCTAGAGTCTCGCTGTGTTGCCCAGTGGCGTGATCTCAGCTCACTGCAAGCTCCGCCTCCCGGGTTCAAGCCATTCTCCTGCCTCAGCCTCCCGAGTAGCTGGGACTACAGGCGCCCGCACCACACTTGGCTAATTTTTTGTATTTTTAGTAGAGACAGGGTTTCACTGTGTTAGCCAGGATGGTCTCGATCTCCTGACCTCATGATCTGCCCGCCCTGGCCTCCCAAAGTGTTAGGATTACAGGAGTGAGCCACCGTGCCCAGCCTTCACTGCACTTTTTAATGTCATTCCAATGTTTTTTAAAAAGGCAAAAGTGGCTGGATGCAGTGGCTCATACCTGTAATCCCAGCACTTTAGGAGGCCAAGATGGGAGGACTGTTTGAGGCCAAAAGTTTGAGACCAGCCTGGTCAACATAGCAAGATCCCATCTCTATTTAAAAAAATACATAAAAAGGCAAAAGCAAAGCAAGCAAACAGAAACCCCAAAATATGTTATTTTAAACACAGCTACAACTTTCTTACATAAAATTATTACATTCTTTTCATGGTTATACAACTTGAAATTATGAAATTAAATTTAATTCTACTTTTATGTGATAGTCCTCTGTTATTTTTGTTTAAACTTTTAAATTATATAAATAACGATTTTCTCCAAACTACTAATAATGAGTTGGGAACCTTGAAAAAAGTCAACATTTTTAAACTACTGTAATTACTAATACTGAAATGCAACTGACTACATTTGTACAGATATACATACAACTAAGTTAAAGTTAAAATTATCTTCAATGATATCTGACATCTACTCTTAATATTTTGATTTTATCAAACACTTATAACAGGATAAAACTTTCTATAATTCAAAGTAGATGCATGCTATTAAAGTCATAATAAAGACTATCACAGGCACACCGGCTAAACTATGACCTTTACACTGGTGAACACTGACATCACCTTAAAAGTCTCTATGTCTTCTATCTTTACCACAAATTCGTCACGCTCTCTGTATTGGCCTTCTCCTCCGCTTTCTGTGTTCTCCTCATCTGTACAACCTTCTATGGCAACAGTGTCCTGTCCTTTTGCAAACTGGTCTGAAGGAAGACCATCAAGTTCAATGGGCTTTGAGGATTCCGAAGAGCTTATATTTTCCAGAATATTTACTGCATATGAAGTAGAGTGGAGAGGTTCTTGCTTAACTGCACCCACAGTGGTGGAGGAAGTAGTAGCCGTACCAGTAGTATTGGCAGTTGGGCTAGTAGTTGCCACCTGTAAGGCTTCTGAAACGAAACCAAGCAAATGGAAATCAGTATTACAAATATTTAAACACTTACTTGTTTTGTGTAAAACTCAAACAGCTTAAAAAGAAAGACTTGATTATTTTGTAATAAAATTGGTTGAAACAAAACCACAGGAAGAAATTAGACAATAGATGTTAATTTCTAAGAATCAAAGATGTGAGAATTGAGTCTGAATGACAAGTAGACTGCAAACCTGCAACTATCTACCTACCCTCCTGCTGCCAATTCCATGTAAGTAGAGCAAAACTATTTTTAAAAGAGGCTGGGTGTAGTGACTCACATCTGTAGTCCCAGCCCTATTAAAAAAAACAAAAAAATTAGCCGAGCATAGTGTTGTGTGCCTGTAGTCTCAGCTAATCAGGAGGATGAGATGCAACAATTGCTTGGGCCCAGGAGTTTGAGGGTTACAGTGAGCTATGATGGTGCCACTGCACTCCAGTGTGGGTGACAGAACAAGACCCTACCTAAAAAAATAATAAAAATAAAGACATGAAAGTGATAAAAGATAAGGAAGGGTCGGCCAGCCAAAACTGTGACTCTTCATAGAAGATGAAAAACCAAATACATGTGGGGAAAAAAACCCAAAACATTCTGAAACAGCACTAGAGGCTATCAAAATTTAAATGATTATAAAGTAGTACTATGAAAAACTGTATGCCAACAAATTAAATAAGTTAGATGAAATGAACAAATTCCTAGAAAGACACAAACTACTAACAAAGATTGGGGCCGGGCGCGGTGGCTCATGCCTGTAATCCCACCATTTTAGAGGCCAAAGCGGGCGGATCACGAGGTCAGGAATTGGAGACCAGCCTGACCAACATGGTGAAACCCTGTCTCTAATAAAAATACAAAAATTAGCCAGCCATGGTGGTGTGTGCCTGTAATCCCAGCAACTCAGGAGGGTGAGGCAGGAGAATTGCTTGAACCCGGGAGGCGGAGGTTGCAGTGAGCCAAGATTGTGCCACTGCACTCCAGCCTGGGCAACAGAGACTCTGTCTCAAGAAAAAAAAAAAAAAAAGGCTTGGGAAGAAATAGAAAATCTGAACACCCCAATACAAAGTAAAGAAAATAAAAGTAATTTCAAAACATCCCACAAAGAAAAGCGCAGGCCCATATGGCTTCACTGGATGATTCTATCAATAATTAAAGAAGATATCAATCTTTTATAAACTCTAAACAACAGGAGGAAACACTTCCCAACTCATTCTGTGAAGCTAGTATTATGCCAATACCAAAACCTGACAAAAACAGCATGAGAAAACTATAGACTAATATCCCTTAGTATATAAATACAAAAACCCACAATGAAATACTAGCAAATCCACCAACATACAAAAAGAATCATACAATGTGACCACATGGGATTTATCTTAGGAATGCAAAGTTAGTTTAACACCTGAAAATCAATGTAATACACTATGTTAATAGAAAACAGCATAGGAGCACAGGATCATCTCAATAGGTGAAGAAAAAGCATCTGACAAAATGTAATGCCCTTTTATGATAAAAACATTCAACTACCTGGGAACTTCCTCAACTTTACAGAGGACATTTAGAAAAAAATCAGTAACTAACATCATACTTAGTGGTTAAAACTGTAAACTTTCTCCCTAAGAAAGATATCTGAAGAAGCAAAGCTATATTTGCAGATTACATGATCCTGTATATAGAAAATCCCAAGGCCTGGGGGCAGTGGCTCACTCCTGTAATCCCAGCACTTTGGGAGGCCGTGGTGGGCGGATCACCTGAGGTCAGGAGTTCGAGACCAGCCTGGCCAACATGGTGAAATCCTGTCTCTACTAAGAATACAAAACAATTAGCCAGGCATGGTGGCACACACCGGCAATCCCAGCAACTTGAGAGGCTGAGGCAGGAGAACTGCTTGAACCTGGGAGGCAGAGGTTGCAGTGAGCCAAGATCTCACCACTACACTCCATCCTGGGCAACAAGAGCGAGAACTCCATCTCAAAAAAGAAAAAAAAAAAAATCCCAAGGAATATACTGAAAAACTATCAGAACTAAAAAATGAGTTCAGCAAGATTGTAGGGTATAATACCAATATATAAAAATCAAATGTATTTCTATGCATTTGCAGTAAACAACCCAAAAATAAAATTAAGAACACAATTCCATTTATAATAGCATCAAAAGTAACATTTAGGAATAAATTTAACAAAAGAACTGCAAAACTTACATTGTAAAAACTATAAAAACACTGTTCAAAGAAATTATAGAAGATCTATATAACTGGAAAAACATCCCATGTTCATGGATGAGAAGACACAACACTGTTAAGACGGCAGTGTTCCCCAAACTGATCTATGGAATCAACCCACTTCCTATAAAAATCTGAGCTTCATTTTTTACAAAAATTGACAAATTGTTCCTAAATTCATATGGAAATGAAAGGGACCCAGAATAGCCAAAACGATCTTGAAAAAACAAAGTTAGAAGACTGACATTTCTCAATTTCAAAACTTACTATAAAGCTATAGAAATACAGACTGTGAAACTGACACGGACATACATAGGTACAGGTCAATGGAATAGAATGAAAGTTCAGAAATAAACTCCTATACTTATGAGCAAATGATTTTCAAAAACGGTGCCAGAACCATTCAATAGAGAAAGAATAGTTAACCATCCTACTATGATGGTTATAATTAAAAATACAGACATTAACAAATGTTACCAAGAAAGTGGAATGAATGGAGTCCTTATACATCACTGATGAAAATGTAAAATGGTACAACCACATTGGAAAATAGTTTGGCCATTCCTCTATTAAGCATGCAGATATATGATTGAGGAATTCCACTTCTGGATGTGTACCCTAGAGATAATAAACATCCATACAAACCTTTGTACATTAATGTTTACAGATTTATTCATAAGAGCCAAAAACTCTATCAATGGATAATTGGATATACAAAATGTGATATATCCATATTAGGGAATAAAAAGGAATTAGATACTGAAACATGCTACAACATAGATAAACCCTGAAAACATTATGCTAAATGAAAGAAGCCAGTTACAGAAGGTCACATATTATAGGATTCCCTTTACACGAAACATCCCAAATAGGCAAATCTACAGAGAGAGAAAGATTTGTGGTTGCCTATAGCTGGGTGTGGGTATGGGAATGGACTCCTTAATGGATACAGGGTTTCTTTTTGAAAGATGGAAATGCTGCACAAGTCTATGAACCACTGAACTGTATACTTTAAATGGGTGGATGTTATTGTGTATGAATTATAATTCAATAAAACTTAAAAAATACTTCAAATACCAGAGCTGATAGAGGAACTCTGGGCTGAGGAACAAATATAAAGAACATGTAGCATTCCAGTGTTAAGTCTGAATAATACTGATGAACTAAAATAATCACATATACAACAATAAGTAAATAAAAATGGGAAGGCCAGGCCAGGCACAGTGGCTCATGCCTGTAATCCCAGCACTTTGGGAGGCTGAGGCAGGCAGATCACTTGAGGTCAGGCATTCAAGACCAGCCTAGCCAGCATGGTAAAACACCATGTCTACTAAAATACAAAAATTAGCCAGGCATAATGGCAGGTGCCTGTAATCTCAGCTACTCGGGAGGCTGAGGCAGGAGAATCGCTTGAACCTGGGAGGCGGAGGTTGCAGTGAGCCGAGATTGCACAACTGCACTCCAGTCTGCGTGACAGGGCAAGACTCCCTCTCAAAAAAAGAAAAAAAAAGGGAAGGCCAGTGATCCCTTTAACTGTACTGAGCTATAGGCAGAAGGGGTGTTTGACCACAGGGTAAAATGCAAAAGCTGTACTCTGAAGAAAGTGAATTCTACTTGCCTAGAATGGTGGAGGAGCTGAGAGAAAACCAAAGCAGGGCCTGAGGCAAAGCCAGACTTCCAATACAGAAAAAATGGAAATGCAGACTGGCAGGGGAAATCCATGAACTAAAGTGCTTGACAAACAGAGTAAAGACCTCCTTATTGCTACCAGCCAACCTACCTGTTCCTGTCCCAAATTAAAGCTATCCTCATACATTTACACATTTCCCACTCAAGGGAAAAGGCCTGTTGAGGAAATACAGATGAATATTCTAATCATGTTAGGAGCCCATATTATTTTATCCTAACATATTTCTATAATGCTATAGTTACACTGTCATACTTTTCTGTCACAAAAATATGTGTGTAAATGGAAACTGATTTGTAACTGAAGGCTCAAAATATTACACATCTCTAACATTATACAATTGTATAGTTGATCCATATTAATATCTTTTCACATTTTAGACAAGTATTAAATGTAAAAATCATGCTTCTGTTGGACATGGCACTTAAAATTATTCATACATGGATCCATGGATAGTACTTATTGAGATAGATTTTACAACCAATTTTATTTGTCCTTCACTTTTATTGATATAAGAACTGAGAAACCATGTTCATATAAATAATGGACAAATTAAGGAATAAAAGTGACTTTGTTATAGCAAGGTCACTGACTTCTGCAAATACTTTCTAAGTTATATGGCAAAACAAATCACATAGCTATCTGTGAACAAAAACAGAGATGCAGCAGCAGACTCTGAGAAAAGGAAATACTAAAGGTATTTTAGTATTTAGTTTGCTTTAATCAGATGCAAAATAATCCCAAGGAGAAGCTATGAGGTATAAGAATGAATGAAGGGTAAACTGGGAAATGTATAAGTAAATGTAAACAAATGACTATTTAAAAGACTATTAATGATGATAGAATTAAATATATGTAACAATAACATTTATGTCAGGAGGGGATTACATAGAGTTCCACTGTTCAAAAATCTGTATTATTCGGCCGGGCGCGGTGGCTCAAGCCTGTAATCCCAGCACTTTGGGAGGCCGAGACGGGCGGATCACGAGGTCAGGAGATCGAGACCATCCTGGCTAACACGGTGAAACCCCGTCTCTACTAAAAAATACAAAAAAAACTAGCCGGGCGCGGTGGCGGGCGCCTGTAGTCCCAACTACTCGGGAGGCTGAGGCAGAAGAATGGCGTGAACCCGGGAGGCGGAGCTTGCAGTGAGCTGAGATCCGGCCACTGCACTCCAGCCTGGGTGGCAGAGCGAGACTCCGTCTCAAAAAAAAAAAAAAAAAAAAAAAAAAAAAAAAAATCTGTATTATTCAGAAAAAGGAAGATACTGACAGATTTGGAGAAGCTAAAAGTGCATGTTGTAATTTCTATTGTAACCAGGAGAAGAACAGAAATATTTCACCAAAATAATCAGGGGGTGGGCAGCTAGATAAAGGTATGAATAAAGCAAGACTGACCACATAATGATTATTGAAATGGATGATGCCCCCAGAATTGGGTTTCATTATGCCAATCTCTGTGCTTTTGTATATGTTTGAAAATTTCTATGAAAAAAGCAAAAAAAATTTTTTTAAAAAAGAATGTATAACTTCTAGTAGAGGGAAAGTTCATCAATACTTTATTTATATGCCCTTTACAGGAAGTTTTAAAACAAACCAAACAATAGTCTTTTCTTTTTTTAAGAGATAGCATCTATCTCTGTCACCCAGGCTGGAGTGCAGTGGTGTGATTCCAGCTCACTGCAGCCTCAAACTCCTGGGCTAATACGATACTCCTGCCTCAGGCTCCCCATTAGCTAGGAAGACAGGCACATGCCAACATGCCCAGCTGTTTTTTTGTTTTTTGTAGAGATAGCATCTCACTATGTTTCCCAAGCTAAAAAATACAGTCTTTAGAGATGCATACATACATGGTAAAATTATATTTTTATATATAATAAAATATATATCACTTATATTTTTATATATAATAAAATATAAATCACTTCCTTAGGAAGTGATTACCATCCAAGTCAGTTAGTGATTTGCTCTAGAGGTTAACAGTGGGTTTAATACTCAATTAATTTTGATACTTTCTTGCTTTCCAATGAATGACATTTAACACTATAAATCTGCTTCTTCACACCAAACTCTAGCCACATCCTATTAGTTTCAGTATATAATGCTCCACTGTCCATTCCAATTAGTTTGTCATTCCAGTTTTGGTTTCCTTTTTAAGCCAAGAGTTATTTAGAAGGGTGAGTTTTTCTTTGTTCCTTTCTTTTTTCTTTCTAGAAATGGCTGCACTGTACCCAGGGAATATAGCTTGAATAATGTCTGCATTTTCAAATCTGTGGAAGTTTTGTTTTGTATTTTTCTTTATGCATGTTTAATTTTCATATATGGGTTGTATTTCACAAGAAAAAATATCCCAAAAGAAAACATAGATATGGAAACTATACTAAAAAATGCTAATAACAAAATTAGTATGACAAAATTAAAAACAGAAATCATTAAGTGGGAAAAAGAAAGATTATGATAAAAGGAAATTTAACTGTAGTAAAATTTTATGCACTGAATTACATGGGTTCAAAATATCAAGTAAACAGTATTAGAAAAATAATATAACATAATGGGAAACTTTAACACACCTTTCTCAGGAATCAACAGATCAAGCAATCTAAAAACAAATAAGGGTAGAGAGGAGTTTTAAAACTTTTTATTACTATGAAATTTTAGACTACACAAAAGTAGAGAATACAAACCCTACTACAACCCAGCTGTAACAAGCACAAACATTTTGGTTCATATGTAAACATTTTCTTAAATAGCCTAATATCATTTATTAAATAAAAAGGATATAAAGGATTTGAACACTATTAATAAAATCTATTAATACTTAGTATTTATAAAAATTGGACTATCTATAAAAATGGACCATTGACCAAGCTACTAACAACATTTCCATAAATTTCAAAATGTGAACATATTCCCTGAACACAATACAAAAGAGTCAAATTAATAATTAAAACAAAAACTACTAGAAAACAGACAAAGAACCCCTGACCATTCTTCATAACTCCTGGGCTAAAAATGAAATCAAAACTGAAATAATAAACCAGTTTGAAAAGAAAGTGAGACCATTATAAACTGAAACCGTTAGATATGGTCAAAGTATGGTGCAAAGAAGAAAACTTACAGCTTAAATGCCACTAGACAGAAAATACAAAAATAAACTAAGGATTAAACTCAAGAAGCTAGAAAGAGATTATCAAATTATACCCAAGGAATACAGGGCAAAAGAATTAAGATAAAAACAGACCTTTAGAAAAAGAGTAAAAAATAACAGGAGCAAAAAAATAAAAATAATTTGGCTCTTTAAAAAAAACCATTTATTAGGCAAAACCTTTCACTGACAAGGAAAAAATGCAAATAATTATTTAGAGGAAGAAAGAGGGTATAATAACTACAGAGGCAGAAGAGACTAAAACTTAGGGATTACTATGGATAACTTTACAACCACAGAGTTTACAATCTAAATGAATGATTTTTCCTAGAAAATGTAACTTTCTTAAATTGACCTAGACAGACCAAGCAACCTCAAGAAAAACTGGAAAGATGGTTAATTAGATCTATTCTTAGAAAGTTTTATCAAATCCCTATTATGTATGATAAACTTTCAAAGCTTAGATGAACAGAAAAATTTTCCCAGTTTAATTTGTAAGAGCAACATAATCCTGAATACAAAAGTGAGTCAGATTAAGACAGAAAATACTATAAGCTAATCTCACTTATGAATCTAAGTGTAAAACTCTCAAATAAAATACTAGCAAGTTAAATCTTTCAACAGATTAAAATCATCTGTCATGACCAAGCAGGGATCATGATAGTCCCTAAGCAAAACTATACAACTCCAAAGCAATGAAACTTCACAAAAAAACCCTCTTTCTGGCATGAGGAATGGGTAAAGAAGCCTTGTGCAAGGCTAACAGTAAGGGGAAAATCTATTTCTTTTTTCTCTTTTTCACTCCCAACTCTGTCCAGAGAGGGGCCCAAGTCAAAGAGCTGAAATGCAGTAATAAGGAACCAGAAATCTAAAACCCTAACAGAAATCTTGTCTTTTTGGCAAAAGGAAGCTGGAAACAAGGCCCCTAAGGCATTAAGAGAATAGGAAGAATCCCTGTTCCTTCATTTCTCTCACTGCATTGCCCCAAGGGCAGTCCCAGTTGCAGAGAATTATGTCTAAGCATGGGCAGATAAATCTCAAAACAAAAACAAAAACAAAAACAATCCCAGCCTTCTAGGCAAATGACTAGGAAAGGGGACCCTGGGATCTGGGCAGTGGGGGGAAGAAAAGGGAGCTGGAGAATGGGATCCTCTCATTCTATGTATGGACCCACACAAATCAGAGTTTCATACCTAGGATGCACAAGTGTAAGACAGACCAAAACTAGCAAAAGAAAGCCTTTGAGATCTGAACTACAACACAGTCTACCACACACCCAAGTTCCAGGCTAACTGCTGAAACAGACCTATAGCAGCAAAGCAAAAGTCTTGAAAACAGAACTGATACTGGAAACACCATTCACACAAAGTAAGACAGAACTTATGGTCTGACCACCTGCTAAAACAGAACAAAATAAATCAATATGCTCCAGAGGATGTTAATAGAACCTAGAGTTTTATAATACAGCACTCAAAATGTCCAAGATACAATCCAAAATTACACAATATACAAAGACCCAGAATATCCCATAATGCCAAATAAATTTCAGAGACAAGGAACTAAAACAGACTTTAAAACAAAATTAAAACCCAAATTTTAAGTTTATTTTATTTCATTTATTTTATTTTTGAGACACAGTCTTGCTCTGTCGCCCAGGCTGGAGTGCAGTGGCGCAATCTCGCCCTCACTGCAAGCTCTGCCTCCCGGGTTCACGCCATTCTCCTGCCTCAGCCTCCTGAGTAGCTGGGACCACAGGTGCCTGCCACCATGCCCAGCTAATTTTTTGTATTTTTAGTAGAGACGGGGTTTCACTGCGTTAGCTAGGATGGTCTCGATCTCCTGACCTCGTGATCCGCCCACCTTGGCCTCCCAAAATGCTGGGATTACAGGCGTGAGCCACCGTGCCTGGCCCCAAATTTTAAGTTTTAAAAGATCTTCAAGAAGCCCAGAAAACTGACAGTGGTATTACACATTTTTTTTTAAGCTTTCAACACATTTCAGCCAAGTCCATTTTATCCAGAGATGCAAACAAAACTGAAGGGAAACACCAATTTTGGTTTCATTACATTGTTGAGATCTGGGTGCCTGTCACTTGTGTCCTTAACAGTTTGTTCTGCATACCCATGGCTCCCCTAAGAAGTCGGGGCTGAGTGCTGTTCGTCAGCTTTGCCTTCATTTTGAAAAAATGTACCAGTCACTTTGAATGAAATCAAGTTGTAACTAGACTGTATAACTCTAACATTCTGCTTCCACTGACTTGATAATAGTAAATTACTTGATACAGATTCAGAAACATTTTAGTAATGCAAAAACTAGTTTTATACTGAACTTTAATTCAATCTGAAAGGAGTAAGGAATGGTGAAAACAGCACCCATCCCTCATTTCAGGATTCAAAACTAGGGGTGGGTTTTTCTATTCCACTGGTCTTTTTAATGCAAATACAGAATTCAGAGTGTTAGACAACTGTGCACCATCTTGCCTAAAAGAGCCCAGGATTTAGTTTATGTTGTTGATACAAGATACAGTTCCATTAGTTTTTCCTTTTTTTCTTAATCCAACTCCTATAATGAAAGTAAATATGTAAATTTCTTACTTTATAGATAATTATTTTATCACAAACTTAACTAGAAAACTTTATTATTTTAGAGCAAGGAATATGCCCTTTAGGCATCTGAATAAAGTCAAAAATAATTTAAAAGTCAAAAAACAGGAGGAAACAGCTGCAACTGAAGACATCTTCATATGCTTAGAATGGCTACAGCAGCCCACAAAAAACCTAACAGCAAGCCTATGTTACAGAAAATATTACAAGTATTTGGAAACTGGCATCAGTGGAAGATATACTCACTTTTAAGTTATTTACCATGGAACTGTGAAATGTGGAGTACCACAGGCTCATCGTATCTCTGTGACTTCATTTTTAACTGTTTGGGACTGTACAACCTATGTGCAAAACGCAGAATTCTACTCACAAAATTAAAACCCAAACCTGGCTACTTTAACTCACGGTCACCTCAATGTTCTACTTTTCTTTTACATAGCCTCACTCATTATTCGAGTACCTGCTACATTTCAGGTCTTTCAAATACAAAGATGAATACAGTATAATAACTACAATTAATGACTCAGATTGTGCATTACGTTCTTTATGTCCCTGAGTCCTTTCAAAAACCCGAGAGGTTACTATATACTGACTATATCTATATATACTGACTGTATCACCATGTCCCATTTTACAGATGAGGAACATGCCCTAAAGTCACAGAGCTATGATTCTAGAAGTTGAACCCAAGGTGATTTAACTCTAAAGCCTAAATTCTCAACCATAACCCTGCACTAGCTTGAAGGAATTCACTTTCTAATGAAATATGCAAATATAAATGAACACATTAAAACACAAAAGTAAATGCTTTCATTGACATTTAAGGGCTGTGGGAATTGAAAGGATAGGAGCACTAATTCTGTCTGGAAAAATGTCTACAACATGACTTTGAAAATAGTCTTTAAAGATCAGCAAGTATCTTCTAGACTAAAAACTGGCGAAGAGAGTAGTCTACACAGAGAAAAATGTGTTCAAAGGTTCACAACTGTGGAAGGGGGAGAGACATCCAAGAAACAATGAAAAATTCAATTGTCACAGAAAAGGGACGGTGGAAAGAAGAGTAAAACACGGAAAAATGAATTTTTACATATAATCTTTATTTTTCCCATGAAGCATAGAGGTGTTTTGAAACAGAAGTAACAATCAGCTTTCCTTTTTCATAAAGATGAATCTGTTGATAATGTGGAAGATGGACTGGCATACAGACTGGTGAGAAAAAATTCTAGGCCAGGCACAGTGGTTCATGCCTATAATCCCAGCACTTTGGGAGGCCAAGGCGGGAGGACTGCTTGAGGCCAGGAGTTCAAGACCAGCCTGGGCAACATAGCAAGATCCCATCTTTACAAGAGATTTTAAAAAAAATTAGCCAGGCATGGTGGCATGTGCCTGTAGTCCCAGTTGCTCAGGAGGCTGAGGAAGGAAGATTGCCTGGGCCCAGGAGTTTGAGGCTTCAGTGAGCCAATATCACACCACTGTACTCCAGCCTGGGTGACAGGGCAAGATTCTGTCTCTTAAAATAATAAAAAAAGAAAAAATGTTTGTAATGAGTAGTCAGTTACAGTAGTCCACATGACAAATGATAGCTTTTTTCAGATGAGGCAACAGGGATGGTGATAAGAGAACTTCAAAGACATAATAGTAAGGATTGGGTTGATAGTGATGATTTTAACTAAAAATGAGATAACATATGTCTGGAAGAAACTAGTTTTAGACTCATGTTTTAGAACCGAGATTACAAAAGGTTTATTCTGGGAATGTAAGAGGGAATATAATAGTGATTGCAAAGCACTCTGAATTGGGGGAGACGTTATAAAACCGTACTAGGATTAGACACATCCATGGCAGTAATGTCTTTGAATCTAAGACTGACTTTCTATCATGTTAATTTCCCTGTGTAATGAAATGAGAATTCTTTAGAAATGTATTATCAGATATTTATGCTAACAGATTATTTGGATACCAGTTGTCACGTAACACTTTAGAAGTTAAAGGTAGTCAAGTCCAGAGAGAAGCTGGGAAGTATGTTACAAAACAAAGTTGAAGTCTTCAAGCACCACCCTATTTATCCTAAAGAGCTGAGAAAGAATGTGGGCTCTAGAACCAGACAAACCTGGGTTCAGATTCCAGCTCTGTCACTTACTAGGGGTATGGGCCCACATAATTCATTTATTCTCAGTTATATCATCTGTATATTGGAGATAACAATGTGTATCTCACAGCATTGCTACTAGTTCCTGGCACAGAGGTGGCAGTTGTATTATTGTTACAAATAAATTTTTCCTTGGCATGTTTCTTACAATAGAAAATTCCATACTTACTGCCAATTGTTTATATAAAGTCAATGCTTCTTAAAATATTTCCTCTAAAGCTCCCTTAGCCACAGAGTCAAGTGAAACACATACCCAAAGATTTGGGTATATAATCTGGAGCCAGCACAAAATTTTTAAATTTTATCTTAATTATTATACGCATGCTGCATATAACCATATTTAATGGTTCCGACTTTAACTCTGTAACATCCCTGTTGTCTCATCTGAAAAAAGCTATCATTTGTCACTTGGACTACTGCAACATATTTAAACATAACCATATTTAATACTAAAATGTTAATCCTCAGATAAAATTGGCAAACTAAGAAAATGTATCAGGTTTATACTACAGCAATACTTACCTCACAATGTCTCAGATTAGAGAAATCTGGATGGCACACTGTACAGATTATGCTGCCTTTGGCAAAAAGCCAAGAAAAATCAGAACTACTTAACCTAAAACCCAGACCTTTCCTATAGGCAAGAAAATTTTTTTTAAAAAGTCCTTAAGATACCTACCTATACATTTTGTCCTGAAAATATACTTGCAGACCTGCTTTAAGTGAAAAAAGCTTAAAATGTGAGCTATAGCCCGAAAAAGAAGAAAGTAATAATTATGAATCTAAATTTTAAAACTTTACCTGTTTTCTTCTTTTTATCAGAAGTAGCATCCAAAGTAGTTAAGGGAGTAGAGATGCTTTTATAAGCATCTTGACTACATCCAGGATCATCTTCATCAGAAGAAAATGAAGATAAATGTTCCAAGTTTTTAAGTTCATTATCAACTTTATCTGATGGACTGTTACCGCCAGTTTCAGACACTGAAGGTGTGGGTGTTGTAGATGAAGGCTTGGGAAGTGGTGGGGGACAAAATGTACGAACCATCTGGGTCCCTGGCCGTCTAGTCCTGTTAGGCATTCGTACAGCAAGAGTGGAAAACTGCTGCTTGGGCCCAGATTTCAGGAAATCTAAGAAAGACGCAATAAATCCTGTTTTGACTTCTGGTTGTTTCTCCTCCACCTCTTTGATCTTCTGTCTCATTTTTTCTTGATGCTGATAACCATCATGGCAGCTTTCTGAGGAAGGAGGAGTATATGGTAAGTATATATCCGTTCCCCTTGGATTCTGGCGTTTGCCTTGGGCAGGTCTTTTCAGCTGTTTCTGATTACTATTGTCTTCCTCTTTAACTTGCCCTTTTCCTTTAGTTCTTTTCTTTTGAAGGTTAAAATGCATTAAATCTTGGTTTTCTTCTTCAATCTTGACACTGACTGCATCCCCAGATTGGGCCATGGCCAACAGTGCAAGTGCACTCCTAGCTGGGTTCATTGACACACCACTGTCCTCACCCCCTAAGGTAAATTCACTCTCTGATGTAGCACTCTCTCCACTTATACTTCTACTACTAGAAACAAACTCTTGGTTTCTGTTATTATTTAATGTACTATCAACAGGAATTTCACTGTCTTCTTCAGATTCAAGATTGGTAGCAGACTGTTTCTTGAATGGGCCAGAACTTTGCTCCTGGACTTCATGACTTGGTCCAACCACTGCTGAAGTTACTTTAGTTGGTATATTTTGACCAGGTGTTTCAATGTGCTGTTGATCAAGAGTCATTTTTGTCTGAAGGGCAGGTACTGGTGAAAGGTTCACAGTAACCTGATTTCCATTTAAGGAAGTATCATTTATATTCTGTGGCTTTCCTACTGTAGCTGTCATAGAGTTAAAATCTGAAGTCACATGCCTGACATCTAACGACTGCTGAAAATGAGATTTAGAATCACCATCTTCAACAGCCTGCATGGTTTCATTTGAAGTTGACTTGGAAAATTCAGAAGGTGTAACTCCACAAGCTGCTGCTGTAGCTGCTAAGATATCATCTACATTTGATAAAATATTTCTTTCATCACTAAGAAGCACTGCCTCTGGGAAACACATCGATCCAAGAGAAACAAACTGATTCTTTGAGTCATGTTGATTTGTTTCACTAAAATGGCCCTTTGTTGTTAGATGTTGTTGTAACGGTTTTGAAGACTCAGAGAGGTCCATTTTCATAACTTCAGAATTTTGAGGATGGAGTTGCTGCTGAGAATGATCGCCATTGCTTTGAATAACATGACCTTCCATCTGAAGGAAAGGATGTACTATTTGTTGAGGGCTTTGAACACGCTGTGCTTGTAAAGATGCCTTTACTTGACCTAAACCTGCCTGCAGTATTGACTGCTGAAGAATCTGTAAATCACAGGCAGAATCTAAAAGGACCTGTGTATTAGGAAGAGATGCCTGATGGCCATGCCCTAAAGCATGATTTGGAATTTGAATCTGAGATGAAGCATTAATTATTTGATTGTGCTGTTCCTGGACCTTGGATTCATGCACCTTAAGTACAAGAGGATGCTGCTGCTTTAAGTCTTTAGTATTCAACCTTATTTGTGGAGTCTGTATTAAATTAGTTGCATTCTTAAGATCAAGGGTAGCTGCATTACTGACTTGGCCAATTTGTTGGTTAAGCTGTGTCACTGAACTAACAACGCTTTCTTCTTTCTTTGACGCTTGTAGAGCAACCCCAATAACTTGATCTTCAAGACGGGAATTACTTCTGATTACACTCTGAGAATATCTGTCATCTGCCTTTGACACCTTATAAGTTGATTCTTGAGCATTAATTTCCCCATCAGATAGCCTTTGGGTTGACGACTCAAGAGATGCTTGTGGCTGCAATACCTGTAACTCTTGCATTGGAAAACCATCTTCTTGCTTTGAAGATGTATACACATCTGAGTCAAGCTTTCTTTCAGCATAAGACTTTGGGTCAGGGGAAGTTATGTTATTTTGTAATGTCTGACAATGAGTAGAGGATGCAAAAGATGATGACTGGACACCAGGCAAAAACTTCTGGGACTGGGGAGATGATGACTCTTGAGTCTGAACATTTTGAGAAGAATGCATAGAAATATAATTCTGGGTCGGGCTAGAGTCTGGCAAATTCTGAGCCCGAGAGGCAGAAGAATAAGAAAGAGAAGGGGCTGTTAATGTTAGGGACTCCCCTGAAGCATAGCTTTCTGAAGGACTAACAACTGACAAAACTTGTGATTGAGATGAATAGCTAACCTGTGTCTGGCTAACTGGTGATAAACCCTGAGAATGACCAGATGAGTAACTTTGAGACTGACTGACTGAAGACAGATCTCTTGTTTGAGCAGGGTAATTCTCATTTGTAACTGAAGACAATACCTCTTGCTGATTAGATGAATAACTAAGCGTCTGATTTTCAGGAGTTATAGTCTGAGATGACCCAGAAAAAGTCAATGTTTTATACAAGGGTGGCAATTTTTCAACCTTGCTGGACCTATAAACCTGTGAATGAACAATAGATGGCACATTATGTGGCTGTACTAAACCATAATTTTGGGACTGACTGACTGATAAAAGGCTTGGTAGCTGCGCAGTAGAATAAATTTGTGCTTGGCCCGATATTACAGAACTCTGGTTATGTAAAGGTTTGGAATAGCTTAGTGTTTGCACAGGAGGAATTATACTTTGAGGTTTAGGGGTCTTGGTTGATGTTAGTGGTTGTTCTGTAGAACAGCTTTTTACTTTTGTAGTAGAAGGAGGATACCCTGATGATGGAATTGCAGATGAGTAAGACTGAGCAAGTTCCACTGAGACCTGGGAGGTCTTCTGTTGTAATCCTCCATTGCTCACCTGAGTGGAATCTCCAATTGGGCTACAGGATAAAGACTGCCTGGTTGTTTCCTGAAAATTAACTACACTTGAATTTGATAGATAACTATGTAAGGAGTGCTGTGAACCAGTCAGTTGTGCCTGAATTGACTGGGTACCTGAAGGCCGCTGATGGTGTTTGATAACACTACATTCTCGAAGAAGAGCTCTTTCAATGGAAGCAGTAGAACTAGTAAAGAGAGTTGAACTGTAGGCTTGAGGAGTCTGCTGGGCTCCCCCAAGTGCTGAAGGCAACAAACTAAATTGAGGTTGTAAAAGATGGGGTGCAGACTCTTGAGCTGAGCGGTATGTTGAAGACTGAGGTGGTATGCTGTTACTTAATACAGAACTGCCCAGGCGCTCAAATGCCAAAGCAGTTGGAACAGTTCCCTGGGAAGTCTTGATTTGTAGCAAAGGGTCATGATGACTTAAAATTCCATTTGATGTAGTGTTAAAAGTTGAATCCTGAAGCACCAAAGGTGAAGTGGTAGCAAAGTTTCTATTGCTGAAGGTGGTGGGATGTTGATAAGCAGAGAGAGATGGTGGAAGTGTTCCAGTGCTTGGCAAAGGTCCAGTAGCAAACAGCTCAGTTGCTGCTGAAGAATGCATGCCTATAAAGAAAAGGCACAAAGATTTTTATGTAATTATGATAACAATTACTTTAATATGTTTTCATAGTAGTGACTTACATAACCCATTAAAATGTCTTAAGACTGAAAAACTTGACCAGTAAGTTCTACATGTAAATTTTGAAATTACATTTCAAAATAGCTAGCTTCCCACTCCCATCCTCTTTTTTTTTTTCTTAAGAGACAAGGTCTTCACGGTGAAACCCCATCTCTACTAAAATATACAAAAACTAGCCAGGCGAGGTGGTGGGCGCCTGTAGTCCCAGCTACTCGGGAGGCTGAGGCAAGAGAATGGCGTAAACCCGGGAGGTGGAGCTTGCAGTGAGCTGAGATCTGGCCACTGCACTCCAGCCTGGGCGACAGAGCGAGACTCCGTCTCAAAAAAAAAAAGAAAAAAAAGAGACAAGGTCTTACTCTGTTGCCCAGGCTAGAGCGCAGTGTTGTGATCATAGCTCACTGCAGCCGCAGTGTCCCAAGTAGCTGAGACTACAGGTCATGCCCCCAAACCTGGCTAATTTTTAAATTTTGTAGAGATATGGAGTCTTGCAATGTTGCTCAGGCTATCTTGAACTCCTGGGCACAAGTGATCCTCCTATCTTGGTCTCCCAAAGTGATGGGATTATAGGTGCAAGCCACCACGCCTGGGTTAGCTAGCTTTCATAGAGCAAAAATGAAGTTACAATGATATCAGCAATTCATATCTGTAATTGTTATATAAGAGAATTTATATGCAGTTTGATAAGGTCATAGGAAAATGAAGAAATCAGTAAAAATGTACTTATCTCTAGTGATTAATTTATCCCAAAGTCCCAATGCAAAATACCACTGGACAAACTAAAATGTACATAACATTAAAATGGAAAAAAAAACACTAACTTGCCTACATCTAACATGATAAATAAATATAAAAAACCAGTCAGTGAACTGCAGTTTCTTTTACCACAATATATTCACTTTAAAAATCTCTTGCATTTCAAGCTTTGACTTCCTATGAACAACTTCCCAATCACAACAGATGCATGTTTATCATGAAAAGTTGATCAGAAATTAATAAAGTACTGTCAGAAAGAGACTGTTAACATTTCAGGACAGCATTTTAGCCACATATAGCAAAAGTAAAAATGGGTACACCCTTGTGATCTGAAAGTTCTATAGAAATTTATTCTATAGAAATAAGTGCATACAAAAAATATTTGTACCAGATGTTCATTATAGTTACTGTTTACAGTAAGTAGAAACAACAAAAAGTTCATAAACAAGGGATCAAATAATTATAGCATATCATAATAATAATACTATTGCCATAAACATTGATGAAGGTGGATGTATATGTTTTGACATAGAAGGATATCCAATAAAAATAAATAACAAACTGTTAATTCCTTTTTGAAAAGTTAGGAACTATCACTTTCCACTTTATATGCCTTTTTACTATTTAAATGTTTTATGTGAACTTCCATTAAATTTTTTTTTTCATTTTTGGAAAAATGGGGAAAACAATTCTCTGGCTCTTTGAAAAATATCTTCCTACTTTCCATTAAATATCCAAAAAGAATTACTACTACAAAGATAGAAAATATCTAGTGGCACCTGAAAGAATAAATAACACTTAGAAATGTTTAAAATAATACACTGAAACTGACAGGAACTAGAATAGTCTTTTGAGATAATATAGTTCAACTCCTTTGTTCTAGCAATTAGGAAACGGGGGTTGACTGGTGATGTAACTTGCTGAGGGTCAAGTGATATTCATGAAACTCCAACCAACTGACTCTACTGCTCTTTACCAGAGAACTCCTATTGTTCTTTTGTGTGTGCTGGGGTGGGGGGGGGGGGCGTTAAAACATAGTAAGTAAACAGCAATAAAGAACTGACATTTAAGTAAATGTAAAGTTACAAATAATGGATTCAGTTTTAATGGTTATTATGAGGTAAGTGTTTTATGTCACATATATCAAATCATATTTAAAGAACCAATTGTAATTACATGGTGACTGACACTATCACAGTTATGCCTAGAATGAGGAAGAGGCTAGTTAGAAAGGACAGAGAATATTTGGGGCTTAAAGTGGTGGTAAGGAGCTTCTATTTCTTGAAATCCTTCTATCCAGTAGAGTGATAAAAGATCTTTCTTACTTGACTTACTTGCATGATTTATTAGATTAATGTAGAAGGGAGTCACAGAGGCTAGCAAATTCACCACAGTATGCCCACAGAAGCTATTCTGAAATGCATCTAATGCTCATATTATAATCTCAAACATGTCAAAAGAAGATGTTCCTTATCCTAACACACTAATACCTTCTTCCAACTAATGGTATATTTATATGTTGTGTATGTTTTTGTCTCAATTTCATTTTTATTTCCCATTTAGAGTACATTAGTTTAGGTCCAGTTTAATGTGCTCAAAAATCCATTAAATTTCTTTTAAATGTCCATATGATAGTAATATCAGTCGTGCTCTGAAAAAATAAAAATAAAAAAACTTCTACCTACTAACCTGAGAGTCCAAGCCCTTCTGAATGCAATTCAATTATAGGATCAGATACAAATGAATTGTTCAATGCAATTTAACAAATAATTGTAAAAATGAATTGTTAAAAATTGAATCGTAGGCCGGGCGCTTTTGGGAGGCCGAGGCAGGCAGATCACGTGAGGTCAGGAGTTTGAGACCAGCCTGGCCAATGTGGTGAAACCCCATCTCTACTAAAAACATAAAAATTAGCTGGGCATGGTGGTGCATGCCTGTAATCCCAGCTACTCGGGCGGCTGAGACACAAGAATCACTTGAACCCAGGACGCAGAGGTTGCAGTGAGCCAAGATTGTGCCACTGTACCCCAGCCTGGACGACAGAGTGAGACTGTGTCTCAAAAAAACAAAACAAAACAAAATTGAAACCTAAAAAGCCAAAAAAACTTTAAAAACAAACTACACAAGAGTAAAAACACTTTACAGAAATATTAACAGATTTTCTTTTGTTTTAAAATTTCTTCAACTCTCAAGTTTCAGCACTAATATACAGATAGGAAAATCTAACTAATATACTAATAGGAAAATACATGAAATATAAAATTATTTCAGGCAGTAAAAATAAAGCTGTGTTTTAAAATATTTTATTTCACCAAATCATTAATTATCTCCTTAGAAGCAGGAAAAAAATGTCACTAAGGTATACTGAGAAACTTCTATTAGTGGAATTTACATGAGAATGTTAAAATACTATTTCCTATAGCTATCCCTTAAAAACATATTCTCAAATACACTATGACATTTCTTCTTTAAGACAACGAAACTCAAAAAAAACTCCAAAAAAAAATTCCTGTCATACCACAAAAAACAGACATATATAGATATAACTTTTGATGAGAAACGGTTGAAAAGTAAAATAAGAAAAATGAAATAGAAAAGCACATTATAGACCTTGTAATTATTGCTGGAAAATGGGCACATCATAATATCAACTTGTAATGGCTCTTAATAAAGATTTAATCTATCCAATTAAGGATAACTTTATATAACACTAACAGTGAAATGAATCCCAAGAATTTTTTTACTATACCACCTATCCATTTTGAAGTCACTAAAATAAATTTTAATATTTGCTTGTTTCAAGTAGACAAGTAATTGCTAGATATAAACCTTGTATCAGACCTTCTTTAATCATTATCTACCCCTCAATGTGAACTTACTAGTTTTTGTCGAATGCTAAAACTAAATTTCTGCCAGTAATAAATTCTTGAATTTTATTCACCTGAAAATTTTGAAAAATTCCAGGTCTTAGAGTTCAGTGGAAAATCAATATTGTAACAAAACTCCCAGCTACAATGACAAGGCCATCAAATGTATATTTTTCAGCAGCATTTTTATAGGACTTAAAAATTCTAAAAACAGAGAATCACCTGTCTGCCAGGATGGAGCCCTGAACTGTGGTAAGAGAGTAGTTCCTGAAGCAGCAGCCTGAGCAGTTCGGGATTCAGCAGTAGACAGAAAATTCATCACTGAAGACTCTTTAGTGTTACTGCTGGCACTGTTCACACTAGTATCAAATATTCCAGAAAGACCTACATTTGAAGATAAAATATATCCCAAAGTAAAAAAAAAATATGTACTTGTATAAAATTATATTCCTGACTCTATTTTAAAATTTCTGAAAATTGAGGCTAAAACATTCTACAACCCCAAATAGTTTTATTTTGATAGTAAACATATCAATTTGACCAAGCATATTTATAATTTAAAATCTCCAAAGATACATGAAAAAAGATCTTTTAATTTATTAATTATATAAATATTCCCTGTTGGTAAAAACCAAAGCTTTGGCCGGGTGCGGCAGCTCACACCTGTAATCCCAGCACTTCTGGAGGCCGAGGTGGAAGGATCACAAGGTCAGGAGTTTGAGACCAGCCTGGCCAATATGGTGAAACTCCATCTCTACTAAAAAGTACAAAAATTAGCCAGGCATGGTGGCAGGCGCCTGTAGTCCCAGCTACTCGGGAGGCTGAAGCAGGAGAATCACTTGAACCCCGGAGGTGGAGGTTGCAGTGAGCCAAGATCACGCCATTGCACTCCAGCCCGGCCAACAGAGCAGTGTCAAAAACAAAAACAAAAAACAAGCTTATACTCTCATTTCATTTCCCATGGCATGAGTATGTCCTACACATTCAGAACCCAACACATGAAAATTGGTTTTCCTTCTTATTCACTAAATGTACCCAGACTCATAGTATATTTCACAAGAGAATTGTTACCAGTAGGTTGAGGTGTGGGAGCATATCCAGGAAGCTGATGAGAGGCTGCAAAACTCTGTCTCTGAAGGAGATCTGTTTCAGAGTGTAAGGGATGTCCTTCTTCATAGCTTAAACTAGAGGACATTAAAAATCAGTGAACAAAATATACAGTCCAAACCATTTGATAAAGAAGAACTTCTAGAAGAGCAACTAGAAAAGTAGTAGAAACCTTTGACCAACTTCTTGACCTATAGATTAGTGGATCAAACACAGTCTGACGATACTATCACAATGGAGAAAATATATTTAAGATGCATTAGGAGAAAAATAATACACAGTATTTTCTTTAATTCAACTCTACCTCAAACAAGAGTCTTTTTACTGGGAGAGGTAATGTGGTACAGCAGAAAAAGCAATATCCTGGACAACAGAGAGCTGAATTCATTGTACAGGCTCTACTTCTGGCTTACAGTGTAATTTAAATAAGTGACTCAATTATTGTTGGACTAATTTCATCTGTATAAAAAAAGGACCAGATGAAATAACCTCCATAACCCAATTATAGTATTCTATGGAATAACAGATAATTCAAAAAAAGAATTAATACTATTTCCCAATAACTCACTGAGAAAACTTCAAGCTCAAACATTATCAGAGTAGTCTAAAACAAGATTTTTTACCCCCTCCCCTTGGAAAGGAAAGATTATGTTTTTATTTTGAGTATTTTAAACCCATAGAAAAAATCGAAACTTCAATGAACACCCATATACCTGTCCCTTAAGATTCAACAACTATTAAGATTTTGTAACATCATTTATTTTTCTGTATACACACACACACACTTTTCTTTTTATTTGCTAAACAACTTGAAAATAACTTGGGAGATATCATCAGGTACATCTCATAGGAACAAGGACATTCTTATATAACCAGATATCACTATTAAACACATTTAGCATTAATTCAATAATCATATAATATATAGGTCATATTCCAGTTTCCCCCATTGTTGCCAAACATCTAGAAGTTTTAAGCTCTTTTTAACTAGGATTCAATCAAAATTCAGTGATTTCATTTGGTTATTTCTCTTAGTATCAGTGCCTTCACCCACCCCCTAATCCCTAATCCCTTGAATTTTTGAAGAATCCAGGGCAACTAAATTATAAGATGTCCCAAATTCTGGATTTGTCTTAAGAGACAGGGTCTCTGTCGCCCAGGCTAGAGTGCAGCAGTAGGATCATAGCTCATTGTAGCCTCCAACTCCTGGGCTCAAGCAATCCTCCTGCCTCAGCCTCCCAAGTAGCTGGGACTACAGGTATGAGCCACCACACCTGGCCTGTTGTGTACTTCTTATTGCATCACATGAGAAGGCACACGATGTCAGTTTGTCTCATTACTGATGATTCTGAGCTTGAAGTGGTTAAGGTAATGTGTCCTTACTAACGTCTGCAACACAGCCTGGTGTGGTGGCACATGCCTGTAATCCCAGCACTTTGGGAGAGTGAGGCAGGTGGATCACTTGAGGTCAGCAGTTCGAGACTAGCCTGGCCAACATGGCAGAACCCCATCTTTACTAAAAATACAAAAATTAGCTGGGTATGCTAGCATAGGTCTCTAATTCCAGCTACTCTGGAGGTTGAGGCATGAGAATCGCTTGAACCCAGGAGGCAGAGGTTGCAGTGAGCTGAGATTGCACCATTGTACTCCAGCCTGGGTGACAGAACAAGACTCTGTCTCCAAGAAAAAAAAAAAAAAGTGAAGTATCAACATTCCAGTAGTTTTACATCCGTCAATACTTGATCTTTTCAGTCTTCTTAATTTTAGCCATTCTAGGTGGGTTCAGTGGAGTACCATTGTGGCTTAATTTGCATTTCTATGATAATATACGAGGAGGTGCATCTTTCTGTATGTTTGTAAGGCTATTCTTTTAGCTTCTCTTGTGAAGTTTATTCAAATCTTCAGCCCTTTTAAAAGATCTAAGTTGTCATCAATTTCATTACTGGGTATACATCCAAAAGGAAACAAGTCATTCTACCAAACAGACATTTACTCGCATGTTCATTGCAGCATTTTCACAATAGCAAAGACATGGAGTCAACCCAGATGCCATCAGCAGTTGACTGGATAAAGAAAATGTGGTACACAAACATCTTAGAATACCACACAACCATTAAAAAGAACAAAATCATGTCCTTTGAAGCAATATGGATGCTGCTGGAGGCTATAATCCTAATCAAATTAATGCAGGCACAGAAAACCAAATACCACATGTTCTCACTAATAAGTGGGAGCTAAATATTGGGTACTCGGACATAAAGATGGCGATAATAGAAACTGGGGGCTACTAGAGGAGGGAAGAAGTGGGGTAAGGACTGGAAATCAAACTGTCAGCTACTATGCTGAGTACCCAAGTAACAGGATCATTTGTATTACAAACTTCAGCATCATGCTGTAACAAACCTGCACATGTACCTCCTGAATTTAAAATAAAAACCAAACCTGGGTTGTTTCCCTTCTTATTGGGTTTTAAGAGTTCTTTACATATCCTGGATCAAAATTCATTGTCAAATATATGTATTGGGAGTATTTTCTCCCAGTCTATTGGCTTGCCTTTTCATTCTCTTTCATTTTCCAGTGTCTTTATTTCTTTATTCCTTTTTTTTTTTCCTTCTCTTTTTTTGAGACAGGGTCTCACTCCAGTCGCCCAACCTGGAGTGCAGTGGCATGATCATGGCTCACTGCAGCCTCAACTTCCTAGGCTCAGGTGATTCTCTCCTCAGTCTCCTGAGTAGCTGGGACTATAGGCATGCGCCACCACCACCGGCTAACTTTTTGTAGAGACAAGGCTTGTCCATGTTGCCCAGGCTGTTCTGGAACTCCTGGACTAAAGCAAGCAATCTACCCACCTTGGACTCCCAAAGTGCTGGGATTACAGGCGTGAGCCAGCACATCTGGCCTCCAGTGTCTTTAAATAATGAGGTTTTAATTTTTGCTCAATGTGAATTATCAAGATGTTTTGTTTTATAGTTTGTGCTTTTGGTGTCCTAAGAAATCTTCACCAACCCAAAGTCATATAATATACTCTCTTATGTTTTATAAGTTTTAATGTTTTTGCTTTTATGTTTAGGTCTGTGACTCATTTTGAGATTTTTTTGTGTGTATGGTGTGAGGTAAAGTTCAAGGTTCAAATTTTTCATATTTTCACTTTTTAAAAATTAGGTATAATTTGCATGGGTAGAATTCACCTTTTCTGGGGCTTTTTTTTTTCTTGAGATGAAATCTTGCTCTGTCACCAGACTGGAGTGCAGTGGTGCGATCTCAGTTCACTGCAACCTCCACTTCCCGGGTTCAAGCGATTCCCCTGCCTCAGCCTCCCAAGTAGCTGGGACTACAGGCACCCACATCACACCCGGCTAATTTTTTGTATTTTAGTAGAGACGGGGTTTCACCATGTTGGCCAGGATGGTCTTGATCTCCTGATCTTGTAATCCGCCCGCCTCGGCCTCCCAAAGTGCTGGGACTACAGGCGTGAGCCACCGTGCCTGGTCTTTTTTTATTGAGACAAGAGTCTCACTCTGTCGCCCAGGCTGGAGCGTAGTGGTGTGATCTCGGCTCACCACAACCTCCACCTCCTAGGTTTAAGCAATTCTCCTACCCCAGCCTCCTGAGGAGCTGGGATTACAGGCACGCACCACTGCGCCAGGCTAATTTTTTTGTATTTTTAGTAGAGACAGGGTTTTGCCATGTTGGCCAGGGTGGTCTTGAACTCCCGACCTCAGGTGATCTGCCCACCTCAGCCTCCCAAAGCGCTGGGATTATAGGAGTGAGCCACTGCGCCTGGCCCTCTAGTGTGTGTTCTGATACCTGCATAAACAAACCACAAAAACCAAGGGAGAGAACACCTCCATCACCACAAAGATTCCCCGTCTCTCTGCAGTAAGCCCATCCTACCACCAAGTCCCCAGATCTGTTTTCTGCTTCTGTGATTTTGCCTTTTCCAAAATGTCACATAAATGGAATCATTTAATATGTAGTCTTTGTGTCTCACTTTTCACTTAGTGTAACACCTCTGAGATTCATCTATGTGTTATTTCTATCAGTGATTCATTCCTTTTTATTGCTGAGCAGTATTCCATTGCATGGATGCACCAAAGGTTGGTTTTGTTTGTTTGTTTGTTTTTGTTTTTTCTTTGAGACGGAGTCTCGCTCTGTCACCCAGGCTGGAGTGCAGTGATGCAATCTTGGCTCACTGCAAGCTCCGCCTCCCAGGTTCCTGCCATTCTCCTGCCTCAGCCTCCCGAGTAGCTGGGACTACAGGCGCCTGCCACCACGCCCGGCTAATTTTTTGTATTTTTAGTAGAGACGGGGTTTCACCATGTTAGCCAGGATGGTCTTGATCTCCTGACCTCATGATCTGCCCACCTCAGCCTCCCAAAGTGTGGGATTACAGGCGTGAGCCACCACGCCTGGCCGGTTGGTTTGTTTTCTAAAACCTTCTCACCAGTTGAGAGACATCTGGGGCAATCATGAATATAGCTGCTATACCCATGTGCATAAGTTTTTGTGTGAACGTAAGTTTTAATTTCACTTGAGTAGGGAGATGACTGAGTTATACAGTAATGTATGTTTAACTCAGATAAACTGTATGTTTTCCAGAGTGGCTATAACATATTACATTCCCACCACTAATGTATGTCTAGTAACTACATCCATGTGAGCCCTAGGTATTGTTAGTTTGTAAGTTGTTACTTAAAAAAAAAAAAAAAAAATTAGGCTGGGTGTGGTGGCTCACAATCCCAGCACTTTGGGAGGCTGAGGTTGGGTGGATTGCTTGAAGTCAGGAGTTCAAGACCAGCCTGGCCAACATTGCAAAACCCCATCTCTACTAAAAATCCAAAAATTAGCTAGGCATGGTGGCATAGATCTGTAATTCCAGCTACTCAGGAGGCTGAGGCATGAAAACCGATTGAACCTGGGAAGCCAGAGGTTGCAATGAGCCGAAATCATACCACTGCACTCCAGCCTGGGCGACAGAGTGAGACTCTGGCTGAAAAAAAAAAAAAAAAAAAAAAAGCCCATTCTAATTGATGTGCAATAAATATCTCACCATCTGCCACGTAGAAATCTTTAGTAAAAGTACTACTGAAATATTCTGCCCATTTTTATTGGGTTGTTTTCTATTATTGCGTTTTGAGAGTTGCTTATATATTCTGGAGCAAATTCTTGGCCAGTTATGTTTTGCAAATATTTTCTCCCACCCAGTGGCTTTCATTCTTGTAACAGTATCTTTAGAAGGGCAAAAGCTCTTAATTTTGATCAGTTTTTAATTTACCTATTGTACTTTTGGTGCTGTACCTAAGAAATCTTTGTCTAAGTTTAAGACCTCAAAGATTTTCTGTTGTGTTTTCTTCTGGAAGTTTTATACTATCAACTTTTCCATTCAGGGCTATAATCCATTCGGAGTTAATTTTTTATATGTGGTGTAAAGTGTTGATACTCATTTTAAAAATTTCAATGTGCAATGGTTCCAACACTATATATGGAAAAGATTATTCTTTACCTATTGAATTGTCTTGGCACCTCTGTCAAAAATCAATAAACCATATATTTGGGTTTCTATTTCTTGACTATAGTATTACACTGACCAATGTCTGTTCATATAAATCAATCCACAAATAACTATATTTTTATACAATTGTATTTATAGTGTCTTCAATAACACAAATCTTCCAAATTTGTTCTTTTTCCAAAACTGTTTTGTGTGCTAGGTATTTCCACATACATTTGAGTTAGCTTGTCAATTTCTATGACAACAAAAAAACTGCATTGAATCTAAACACCAATTTGGGAAAAACTATACCATCTTAAAAGTACTGAATCTTTTCAGCCATGAAATACAGTATAGCTGCTTCTGGTCTTTAATTTCTCTCAACAATCTTTTGTAGTGTTTAGTGTATAATTCTTACATGTACTTTGTTAAATTTATCCCTAAGTATCTTTTGCTATTCTGTTCTAAATGTTTTTGTAAAAAAACAAACTTGGAATACAATTTTCATACCATAAAGGTCACCCTTTTAAAGTATGCTAATCAGTGGTTTTTAGAATATTCAGACTTGTGCAACTGTCACCACAATGTAATTTTAGAATATTTTAATCACCCCCCAAATAAACATGTATCCATGAGCACTTGGTCCTATTTGCCTCCTCTTCTCAGCCTCTGGCAATCACTGATCTACCTTCTGTCTCTATGGATTTGCCTATTCAAAACAGTTCATAAAAACTGAATCATACTACATGTGGCCTTTTATAACTGGCTTCTTTCACTAAATATGTTTTCAAGGTTCACCTTGTTACAACATGGATATATCAGTACCTCATTCCTTTTTAGGGCTGAATATTCTGTTGTATGAATATACCACATTTTGTTTATCCATTCATCAGCTGATGGACATTTGGGTTGTTTCTACTTTGGGGCTATCATAACAATGCTATGAATATTCATGTACAAGTTTTTGCATAGATGTATGTTTTTAATTTCTCTTGGGTATATATATCCAGGAATGAATTTGCTGGGTCAAATGAAAACTTCATGTTTAACATTTTGAGAAATGGCCAAACTGTTTTCCAAAGTGGCTGTACCATTTTACATTCCCACCAGCAAAGTGTAAGTTATAATTTCTCAACATTCTCACTAATATTTATTATCTATATTTCTCATTATCTATAACAGACATCCTAACAGGTGTGGAGTGGTTCTGATTTGCATTTACCTCATGATGACTAATAATGTAGAGCATCTCTGCATGTGCTTATTGACCACTTGCATCTTCTTTGGACAAGGGTCTATTCACATGCTTTGCTCATATTTTAACTGGGTTATCTTTTTATTATTAAAGTACAAGAGTTCTTTAAATATGCTGCATACAAGTCCCTGAAAAATCTATTATTTTAAACATTGTTTTCCATTCATTGGTTATCTTTTCACTTTCTGATGGTATCAGGTACAGCACAAAAATTTTTTATTTTGAAGTCCAATTTATTTTTTCCTTTGTCACTCATGCTTTTGATAGCATATCTAAGAAATAACTTGTTATCCAAGGTCATGAAGATTTATGCCCATGTTTTCTCTTTTTAGTTTTAGCTTTTACATTTAGGATGACTGATCCATTTCAAATTAATTATTTTATATGGTGTGAGATAGGAGTCCAGCTTCATTCTTTTGCTACTCAAAGCGCAATGTAGAAATCCCTTAATACAAAAACCCAAATGCCCAACTGTTATTTTCAAAATACTCTTACAATTTTATATGCTTTTAAAATGATCATAGCAATCATTCTCTATATTAAAACAGGCTACATGTGTATTTCCTTACTCTGGCGGACAGAGCCCAGAAGCAATGACACTCCAGCAGCAAAGAACATACCCAGTACCCAGATGGGTTTCTCACACCATTCTCCAAGAAAAAGGAACCGAGGCTCCTTGGAGAAATCGCTGATTCTAGTACTGGGGCAGGAAATATAGAAGATGAGTTTGGAGCATCTTGTAGTACCAGAAAGTAAGAAAGTGCTAAAAAGAAAGGGGGCAGAAAAGAAGGGAGAAAAAAAGAGAAACAAAGACATTTATGTCAAAGGAACACACAAGCTAATTGAAAGAGTTCCCAATGACCAAAGCAGGAACATTTTGAGCAACAAAATAGTACTGGATTGTAACCCAAAGTATAAAATATATATCCATGGGTCCATACTGATAATTAAATGATTGAATAAATAGAGAGGAAGAGACAAATTTCCCTTGAGGAATTCCCAATTAATTTATGTAGATTCTCTATCCTAAAGGAGGGAGACCATTACTCCCTACGCAGGTGTGGACTGCACACAGTGATGCCTTTCCAAAGAGTATAGTATTGAAAGGTGGAAAAAAAGAGTAACTTTACAATGTAGAAACCTGATGAGAATCGACGAGGTGATAAAGGCCTATATCATTAGTGATAAATCACATTGATAGTATATACCACTGACATGATGTGATGAAAGTGACACTTTGCCCCCGTGGTCTCCCTCCTCAAAACCGGTAACACCAGTCTAAACATGAAAAGAAAAAACATTAGGCAAATTCCAAAAGAGGGGTGTCCTACAAAATACTTGCCCAGTACTTCTGAAAACTGTGAAGGTTATCAAAAGCAAAGTAAAAAGAAGTTGAGGCCGGAGGAGTACTTAATAGCACAATGAGCAACACAGCGATACTTAGTCTCTAAAAAACTTAAAAATTTGCCAGGCATAGTGGTGCCTGCCTGTAGTCCCAGCTACACATTTTGGCCCAGGAGTTCATAGGTGATCATGCCACTTAACTCTAGCCTGGATGAAAGAGCAAGACTCTGTCTCCAAAAAAAAAAAAAAAAAAAAAAAACCTGCAACAAGAAAAACAACAAACTAAGCTGGAGAAACTGTTATAGATAAGAGGAGACAGAAAAAGACATTAAGTAAATCTATGGAAATCTGAATAAACTATAGGTGTCAGTTAATAATAATGTATTAATATTGGTTCATTAATTGTAAGAAATGTCCCTACCAATATAAGATGGCAATAATAGGGAAAACTGGGGGGCGGGGGGGGGCGTGTATGGGAACTCTATAATATGTTCCTGATTTTTCTGTAAATCTAAAGCAGTTTCCAAAAATGAAGTCTACATTTAAAAAAATGTAAGCCATGCTAAACCTAAACACAACTTCCTAAGAGTTAGAATAATTATTGATCTAATTTATAAATATCAGGGTTTTTGGGACGAAGAGGGTGTTCCTTACAAATCTTTGCTAACTCCAGTCACTTCTTGAACAGGCAAGGAATTATTACACCTAAGTGGTTTCCTTGCCTCTGCTCTTGCCCCTCCTTCCCCTCCTCCTCAGCCTGAGTCATTCTCTTAGAAAGGTAAAATCAAATCACGAAAAACTTTCCAATGGCTTCCCACCTCACAAGTAAGAGCCACAACTTCTTACAAAGTTCTCAAGGCACTACATGATCTAGTTGCTGCTCCCTTA
Organism: Papio anubis; assembly: GCF_008728515.1. Classification (NCBI taxonomy): domain Eukaryota; kingdom Metazoa; phylum Chordata; class Mammalia; order Primates; family Cercopithecidae; genus Papio; species Papio anubis. The sequence goes on along the minus strand of NC_044987.1, from coordinate 92,238,808 downwards.
CACTTCTGATTTTAGCTCCTATTTTTTACTCCAGCCACACAGGTCTCTTGCCTCATCCCTCAAACTCACTCCTCATTTCCCCTTAGGTCTCTGCTTAAATTTCACCTCACTCAAGATTTCCCTGACTACTTCATATAAAACAACATCCTTACTCTGTCCTCTCTCTCCACATGCCCTAACCCTCTTTATTTTTCTCCATGCATTAATACTCAACATACTATATATATTTACTATATATAGTGTGCTAGTTTGCCCAGTATGCACTGAAAGGTAAACTCCTTCAGGACAGAGCCTTTGCTTTATTCACTGGTACATCCCAAGCACCCAGAATAGTATGTGGTACACAGTAGGTACTCATAAATAATTACAACCCATGTACAGTTTTGGAAGAGAAATCACCTTCAAGTTAGAGCTCAATCATCTCTCAAACTTTTACTGAGTGCCTACCTGACTGGGCAGGCATTCTGCTAAGGACTAGGGACTCAGAAATGAAAGATTAAGCCAGTAGGTCAGTCCATGCTAATTAAAAACTGAATTATCTGAGACTTAATATTATTAATTTTAGGCATTATATCAGGATTTCATATAAGGCCAAAACCTACTTGAGCTACCATCTAATGATGTTAATTATTGAAGCACAAATCAAGAGAGCTCTACATCATAAGTCACAAAGAGCAATACAGAGAAATGGTGGGTTTTTTTTTTTTTTTTTTTTGAGACAGAGTCTTACACTGTCACTCAGGCTGGAGTGCAGTGGCACGATCTCAGCTCACTGCAACCTCCGCCTCTGGGGTTCAAGTGATTCTCCTGCCTCAGTCTCCCAAGTAGGTGGGACTATAGGCCTGTGCCACCACATCCAGTTAATTTTTGTATTTTTAGTGGAGATGGGGTTTCACCATGTTGGCTAGGCTGGTCTTGAACTCCTGACCTCAAGTGATTCGTCCGCCTCAGCCTCCCAAAGTGCTGGGATTACAGACATGAGCCGCCACGCCTGGCCATAAAATAGGGTTTTTTGGTATCTTATGTGCAATGGGATAAAGATTACATTTGACATAAAATTAGCTGTGAATAAAGCAATAGTAGTTAACTGAATTAAGAAAATATTAATAAAATCTCATGCCTCCCTCAAACAGTTAAATATCATTACCACATGGCCCAGCAACTCTACTCCTAGGTATATACCCATGAGAATGGAAACATGTTCACACAAAAACTTGTACATAAATGTTCATAGCAACATTATTCATAATAGTCAAAAGGTGGAAACAATCCAAATGTGCAAAAACTAATAAATGAATAAACAAAATGTGATGTAGTCAAACACTGGAATATTTTTCACCCACGAAGAGGCATGAAATACTGATACAGGCTACAACCTGGAGGAATCAGAAAGAACTATGCTAAATGAAAGAAGCCAAACACAAAAGACCACATATAATTCCATTTAGAGTTATGCCTGGCCAGGCATGGTGGCTCACACCTGTAATCCCAGCACTTTGGGAGGCCAAGGTGGTAGATCACCTGAGGTCAAGAGTTTGAGACCAACCTGGCCAGCATGGCAAAACCCCGTCTCTACTAAAAATACAAAAATTAGCCAGGCATGATGGCATGTGCCAGCTCCTCAGGAGGCTGAGGCAGGAGAATTGCTTGAACCCGGGAGGCGGAGGTTGCAGTGAGCAGAGATCATGCCACTGTACTCCAGCCTGGGCAACAGAGCGAGACTCTGAGACTCCGTCTCAAAAAAAAAAAAAAAAAGCGTCATGCCCAACATAACAATGTTTCAATCAATAGACTATATGTACAACTTACAATACCTTATTTTTACTGTACCTTTTCTATGTTTAGGTGTGTTTAGATACACAAATACTTACCATTGTATTACAACTGCCTAGAGTATTCAGTGCAGTAAGATGCTGTACAGGTTTGTAGCCTAGGATTGACAGACTATACCATATAGCCTAGGTGTGTAGTAGGCTACACCATCTAGGTTTGTGTAAGTATACCCTAAGATGTTTGCACAGTGATATAACTGCCTAACGACACATTTCTCTGAACATACCCCTTTTGTCAAGTGATGCATGGCTATATATGAAATGTCCCAAATAAGCAAATCCATGGAGACAGATTACTGTATTTGCTAAGGACTGGTGAGAGGGGAAACTAGAAAAGACTGCTACTGGGTATGTGTTTCTTTATTAGGTAATGAAAATGTTCTAGAAATTAGATAATGGTGATGGCTGTACAACCTTGTGAATATTCTAAAAATTATGGCATTGTATGCTTTAAAATGGTCACTTATCCATGTAAATTATATCAATAAAAATTATATTCATCTGGCCGAGTGCAGTGGCTCATGCCTGTAATCCCAGCATTGTGGGAGGCCGAGGCGGGTGGATCATCTGAGGTCGGGAGTTGGAGACCAGCCTGACCAACATAGAGAAACCCTGTCTCTACTGAAAATACAAAATTAGCCAGGTGTGGTGGCGCATGCCTGTAATCCCAGCTACTCGGGAGGCTGAGACAGGAGAACTGCTTGAACCTGGGAGGTAGAGATCATGCCACTGCACTCCAGCCTAGGCAACAAGAGTGAAACTCCATCTCAAAAAAAAAATTATATTCATCCAACCTTAGTGATCATTTTTAATTTTTCATGAACTATGCAACACTACCAAATAAGAAGGTGGTTTCTAGATAAGCCTTGCTGTCATGCATGTGTTCAGTCTCTTACGGTTGGCCCATCTCCATATCCCACATAATAATGTTTTTTAAAAATCTGTATGCTTTATGGTTTTAAAATCCATTTCAGAAGGTATTAATCCCAGGAATAATAATCTGATAGTCACTGGTCTGTTGAGATTGCTTATTTTTTAAACAAAAGCCAGAATTTCTTTTTTGTAATCCTAAAAGGAAAAAGCATGCCTCAAAACATGGTCTCGATTTCTAATTCCCACGTTTGGACCAGTACAGACTCTTCTTTGAATATATGTACGTTTATGTAAGATAGGACCTATGGTGGCCCAGCATAGCCCTTCTTAATCCCCAAGCCCTGGGTAGTCATGGTAGGGAGAGAATAGTAAACTTTTACCATCACCTTACATACTCCAAGTATTACCTCATCTAAATCCTAGAGAAGAATGAACCAAATGAACGAAGTCTCAATCTTTATATTCCCAGCCTAGCATAAAACAAATCTTGCATCTCCTCCCCACACACTCATGAATAAGGTATGAAATTGAGGACAAGGAAGGTTAGAATTTTGCAAAGGGAAGTATCATCTTCTTTCAGTCACTGTCACATTTTTAAAAAATTTATAATTTCCTCAAAAAACCAAAACAGGCCAGGTGCAGTGGCTCACACCTATAATCCCAGCACTTTGGGAGGCCAAGGCTGGAGGACTGTTTGAGTCCAGTAATTCAAGATCAGCCTGGGCAACATAGTGAGACTCCATCTCTACAAAAAATAATTAGCTGGGCATAGTGGCACCTGTGGTCCCAGCTACTGAGGGGGCTAGGGTGGGAGGATGGCTTGAGCTCAGCAGGTCAAGGCTACAGTTAGCTGTGATCAGGCTGCTGCACTTCAGCTTGGGCAACAGAGTGAGACTATCTCAAAAACAAAAACAACAACAAATAACGAAAACAAACCAGCAAAGATTAGTTATCTGGTTATCACTTTCTATACTGTTTAAGTGTGAACATTTTTTAGTCAACTTCACTATAACAAAGAAAATTAATTTCTAAAGCAGATATAGCCAAGGCAAAAAAATTCATCTAAAATGTCCACTCATGCAGTGAAGACAGTATATGACTGTAAGATAAAACGCTTTTAAATATGTGCTCTTATGGTTTATATCCAGATATGAATAACATATAAACCTACTCCTTGATGCTTAAGAAATAAAACACATTCCAGGTTTAAAAATCAATTAGCAAATGTTTCATAAAATACGTTAAATCTGAGAAAACAAACCAGTACTTGCACACAAGTAATAAGTTACTTAAACACTGAATAAATGATTTTGCCTTAAGGAGTCATATCACTTTGTCCTTTTTGTGTTAAATAATTTGGTCACTAGGCCGGGCGCGGTGGCTCAAGCCTGTAATCCCAGCACTTTGGGAGGCCGAGACGGGCGGATCACAAGGCTAGGAGATCGAGACCATCCTGGCTAACACGGTGAAACCCCGTCTCTACTAATAAATACAAAAAACTAGCCGGGCGCAGTGGCGGGCGCCTGTAGTCCCAGCTACTCGGGAGGCTGAGGCAGGAGAATGGCGTGAACCCGGGAGGCGGAGCTTGCAGTGAGCTGAGATCCGGCCACTGCACTCCAGCCTGGGCGGCAGAGCGAGACTCCGTCTCAAAAAAAAAAAAAAAAAAAATAATAATAATAATAATAATTTGGTCACTAATGCCTAGAATGTAATAAAAATAGAATTCTCTTCAAGCTTTGAAAATATTGTTACAGTTTTAGGTATATCAGCTTTTCACAGGTGAGAAAGATAAATATTCTGGATTGGAAGTTAGGAGCCCCAAATTCCAGTCCTGCTTCTCCAAATAAATGCTACAAGACTTTGAGCAAAATACATACTCTTGTAGAATACTTGTTTTCCTACTTATAAAGCCTAATGTTCTTTGTAGTTCTAATATTCTCAGTTAAGATTAATATTTTTACTTCATTTAGCACACAGTATTCTTTGGTATAAAATCTGAACAGAAATAAACACTAAGTCCACTGAATTAAGTCTGCACGGAACTCTAGCATATACCTATCCCATTCATACCTAAATGCCAAATATTTTTAAATCTTTATTTTGTTTTAGTTAATCCAGTTTGATAAGTTAAAAGTAAAAACATGTAGCCTAAGAATAATCAGCTCTTATTAAGAAATTATTTATCATGAATTTTAAAAAATAAACTAGGGAACTTTGAAACAACTGTGTAACAGCTGTATAAAAGCACAGCTCTGCAAACAAAGCTACAGGATTCAAATCCAGTTCTATATAAATTCTGTGACTTAGAGGCTAGCCACACAGATAATTAGTTAGATTTAACCAAGTCTCCGTTTCCTCAACAGTAAAATATGGGTAATAGTAACACCTACCTTCATCAGGTTGTTGTGAGAATAAACAATAAAGCATCTATGGTCAGCAGCAACTAGCACAGTCCAGCAACTGGCACATAATGAATACTGAATCAATGCTATTATTATTGCATCTAAAGGTGAGGTCTGCATTTATACAAATGACATTTATTGACTGCCAAGTGTTATGCTAGGGACTAGAGAAATAAAACAGCATAAGTAAATAAACATAACACAATCTGGGAAGACTTCCTCTAGGACATGACAACTGAGTATTAAAAGGAAGAGGAGAGGCCGGGCGCAGTGGCTCACGCCTGTAATCCCAGCGCTTTGGGAGGCTGAGGTGGGCAGATCACAAAGTCAGGAGATTGAAACCATCCTGGCTAACATGGTGAAACCCTGTCTCTACTAAAAAAAATTCAAAAACTTAGCTGGGCGTGGTGGCGGGCCCCTGTAGTCCCAGCTACTCAGGAGGCTGAGGCAGGAGAATGCTGTGAACCCGGGAGGCGGAGCTTGCAGTGAGCTGAGATGGAGCCACTGCACTCCAGCCTGGGCGATAAAGCGAGACTTCATCTCAAAACAAAACAAAACAAAACAAAGGAAGAGGAGAAATTATCCAAGGAAAGAAAAAGAAGGTTTCAAGGAGACAAAATCACATATACGAAGACCTAGAAATATTCCTAACATGGCACATTAGAACTGTAGTAATTCAGCATGGTTGTATTGGAGAATAGGGATATGAGGTAGACGGGAATCAAACAATGGAATATTATATACCAAAATAAGGATCTCACATTTTATCTTCAAGGGAATCAAGAGCCTCTCAAGAATTTTAGTAAGAGTTAAATTTATACTTTTTTGAGACAGGGTCTTGCTCTGTTGTGCTGGAGTGCAGTGGTGTGATCATAACTCATCCTAGGTGTGACCTTCCAGGCTCAAGCAATTCTCCCACATCAGCCTCCTGAGTAGCTGGGACCAAAGACGTGTGACACCATGCCTTGCCAGTTTTTTAAACATCTTTTTATAGAGACAAGGTCTCCCTGTGTTGCCCAGGCTGGTCTTGAACTCCTGGGCTCAAGCAATTCTTCCAGCTCCACTTCCTAACGTGCTGGGATTACAGGCATGGGAAACCTTGCCTGGCCTAAAGAATGGTTTGTAACCAGGTATGCTCATCAGCATCACCTGGTTAGTTTTTTCAAACTATATACATCCAGATCTCCCTTTCAGAAATTATTGATTAGTAGTTCTGACATGTGACATAGGACCCTATAAGTTCACTCTGAAAAGTTCAAAAGAATCACTATCTTAGTCTGATAAATACTGTGCAGAACAGAGCAAACCTTAAAGAGAGAAGGCCAAGATCCTATTGCAGAAATTATGAGGGCAAAACAGTGGCAATAGTTAGATACTTAGGAATTCTTAAAAAACACAATTGAGAAGACTTGCACGGAAGAAAGAGGAATCATGAATGACAGTGAGCCACCCATAAGGCTGAACAAACACAGACGGTTTCAATTTTGAAAGCACTGAGTTTGGGGTGTTAAAAAGAGACATACTGTGAGAAATAATTGAAAGAGAGGTAATGAATATTCCTACTTCGGACTCAGAAGAGAAATCTGAGCTGGAAATAAAAAATTGGGGATCATTACAAATTGAGTGTTTTTTGAAGTCATGGAAGTGAATGAAAATGTCCAAAAGTAAGTCACATCAGAAGTGGGCTAAGGACAGAAATTATAGGGACACTGCTTTACACATATGACCAATAATATTAATTTCCTGCTTCTCAAGGATGTTATTTATCTGCAACTCAAAATTCCTTGCAACTCAACTGAAGTACCACTCTTCCCTCTTCCACTTAAGATATCACAGAAATAAATGAGTAATAATACTAATATAGGGTGTATTGGTCCATTTTCACACTGCTATAAAGAATGACCTGAAACTAGGTAATTTATAAAGAAAAGAGGTTTAATCGACTTACAGTTCAGCATGACTGGAGAGGCCTCAGGAAACTTACAATCATGGCAGAAGGTGAAGGGGAAGCCAGGCATGTCTTCACAAGGTGGCAGGAGAGAGAGTGAGCGCAAGGGAAACTGCCACTTTTAAATTGTCAGATGTCATGAGAACTCCTTTACTATCGTGAGAACAGCATGGTGGAAACCCCACGAGCCAGTCACCTTCCATGAGGTCTCCCTTGACACATGGGGATTACAATTTGAGATGAGATTGGGGAGTGGGACACAGATCCAAACCATACCATTCTGCCCCTGGCCCCTCCCAAATCTCATGCCCTTTTCACATTTCAAAACTAATCACGCCTTCCCAACAGTCCCCCAAAGTTTTAACTCATTGCAGCATTAACGCAAAAGTCCAAGACTAAAGTATCATCTGAGACAAGGTAAGTCCCTTCTGACTACGAGCCTGTAAAATCAAAGCTAGTTAGTTACTTCCAAGATACAATGGGGGTACAGGCATTAGGTAAATGCTTCCATTCCAAATGGGAGAAATGAGCCAAAACAGGTTCAAAACCCAATAGGGCAGTCATTAAATACTGAAGCTCCAAAATCTCCTTTGACTCCATGTCTCACATCCAGGGCACAATGATGCAAGGGGTGGGCTCCTACAGCCTTGGGCAGCTTCACCTCTGTGGCTCTGTGGCGTACAGCCACTGCAGCTTTCACAGGTTGGCATCAAGTGCCTGTGGCTTCCCCAAGTGTGTGGTGCAAGCTTTCAGAAGATCTACCTTTCTGGGGTCTAGAGGACGGTTACCCTCTTCTCACAGCTCCACTAGGCAGTGTCCCAGTAGGGACTCTGTGTCACGGCTCCAACCTTACATTTCCCTTCTGCACCACCTTGGCACAGGTTCTCTCTCTGAGAGCTCTGCTCCTGCAGCAGACTTCTGCCTGAACATCCAGGCATTTCCATACATCCTCTGAAATCTAGCTGGAGGTTCCCAAACCTCAACTCTTGTCTTCTGAACACTCGCAGGCCCAACGACACATGGAAGCTGCCAGTGCTTGGGCTTGCACCCTCTGAAGCAATCGCCTGAGCCGTACCTTGGTTTCTTTTAGCCATGGTTGGCGCTAGAGCAACTGGGACACAGGGTGCTGTGTCCTGAGGCTGAACAGGGCAGCAGACTGGTCCCACAAAACCATTTTTTCCTCCTAGGCCTCCAGGCTTGTGATGGGAGGGGCTGCCGTGAAGATCTCTGAAAAGGCCTGGAGACATTTTCCTCCATTGTCTTGGCTATTAACATTCAGCTCCTCACTACTCATGCAAATTTGTGTAGCTTGCTTGAATTTCTCGTTAGAAAGTGGGTTTTTCTTTTCTACCACAGTCAGGCTGCAAATTTTCCAAACTTTTATGCTCTGCTTCCCTTTAAATAAAAGTTCCAGTTTCAGATAATCTCTTTGTGAATGCAATGACTGAACACCTTCAGGATCAGCCAGGTCACATCTTGAATGTTTCGCTACTTAGAAATTTCTTCCGCCAGATACCCTAAATCATCTCTCTCAAGTTCAAAGTTCTAGAGATCTCTAGGTCAGGGCAAAATGCTGCCAGTCTCTTTGCTAAAGTATAGCAATAGTGACCTTGGCTCCAGTTCCCAGTAAGTTTCTTATCTCCCTCTGAGACCACCTCAGCCTGGACTTCATTGTCCATATCAACATTTTGGTCAAAACCATTCAACAAGTCTCTAGGAAGTTCCAAACTTTCCCACATCTTCCTGTCTTCTTCTGAGCCCTCCAAACTGTTCCAACATCTACCCGGTACCCAATTCCAAAGTCACTTCCACATTTTCAGGTTATCTTTATAGCAGTGCCCTACTCCCGGTATCAACTGTCTGTGTTGGTCCATTTTCACACTGCTATAAAGAACGACCTGAGACTGGGTAATTTGTAAAGGAGAGGTTTAACTGACTCACAGTTCAACATAGCTGAAGAGGCCTCAGGAAACTTACAATCATGGCAGAAGGGGAAGGGGAAGCAAGGCATGTCTTCACAAGGCAGCAGCAGAGAAAGAGCAAGTACAGTGGAAACTGCCACTTTTAAACCATCAGATCCCAGGAGAACTCTCTCACTACCATGAGAACAGTATGGGAGAACCCCACCCCCATAGGCCAGTCACCTCCTACCAGGTCCCTCCCTTGACACATGGGGATTACAATTTGAGATGAGATTTGGGTGGGGACACAGAGCCAAACCATATCATAGGGATCAATTCTATCTTATTTAAAGACAACGAGTAATCATTCATAACTTGGTACTTTTTAATTTTTTTATTTCTTCTAAAAAATAATGGGATACATGTGCAGAACGTACAGGCTTGTTACATAGGTATACATATGCCATAGTGGTTTGCTGCACCTACTGACCCATCCTCTTTGGATAGGTGACCCATCCACCTAAAGACCCTCCCCTCTTTCCCCACCCCCCGCAACAGGCCCTGGTGTGTGTTGTTCCCTTCCCTGTGTCCGTGTTATAACTTGGTACTTTTAAACTCAATTACCTGAGATGCAGATTTAAGGGACAGGTAGAGGAAGAGGAAACCATAAGAAAGTTTAACTAAAAACTTGAGAGGAAAACCAGGAATGTCTCCAAAAATTAAAGGAACTTAAGTTTCAAGAAAGGAGGACTAACTGCTGCAATAAGGTTAGACAGTTAGAGAAACTGTTTGAGGAGACAGTAATAATAAATCAAGCATAGCTATGACACACATATTACATATACATTACCTGTACAATTATTACATTGTACTATCTCCTCCCACAACCCCTTGCACTACGAAGTTCTGTGGACCAGAAGGGTAGGACCAAAACAGAAAAAGCCAACTGGAACAAGAAAGCAGTTATAACAGTGGCATAAGGGAGGTAGGAAAAGGCAGGGAACAGGAAGAAGAAAGTGCCTGTAAATCCTAATTTATGGCCTAGATCTAAAATGTCCATTCTGAGTTTTACTCTATTTACCTTTGATCTTAAAGTTTTTGTTTAAAATTTCTCATTATATTGGCAGTGTAGCTGCAGAACATTTCTACCATATCCATTTCAACATGCTCAATGTTATTTTCAAGGGAAAATTTCACCTTAAGTCTATATGTCTTTACTGAGTATATGCATGCAAAAGGCATGAGTGAAAGGTATACACAATGACAAAGTTCCTGCCATCATGACCTGTTGTTAACTATGGGGGATTAAACAGTATACAAGTGTCCAGCCAATTTTACAAAATAGAATAAAACAAATATATGGCAGAGCAGGGTAAATTAATTTATTCAACAGATACTAGATGTTATGTACCAGGCAATAAGCAAGGCACTGGGGATATAATAAAAGACAGGATAAGTCTTTGAAGAGCTTACAGTTTAGTTGTGAGGCAGGGTGGTAAATAAAAGGAAACCAACTAATAAAACAATTATAAACTCTATCAAATGAATAAAGAAGAAAAAAGTCTAAATACAGATGTTATGGGAGAAAGAGGACACAGTGATCAGCAATGCCTCCTGAAGAAGGGATCTTAAGCAAGCCCTGCCCCAAACCAAAGGAAGAGAAATAACAGTTAGGAAAAGGCCTGAATTGGGAAGAGTCTGGAACACAGAGAAGCTGAAAGAACACCAGCATATTGTGAGTGTACTAAGGGAAGTGGGTGAGCAGTAGGAGATCCGTGGAAAGGTAGTAGTTAAGGGTCAGACATGGAAAGCCTTGTAGGCACAACGAGTCTGGATTTCATTCCAACTGCAATGGAAAACCAAAGGATTTTTAAGCATGGGAGTGTCTAAATTACATTTTTTAAACATAGCTACCCGCTACACAACTTACCTCAGTTTCCAAACTAAAATCAATACCAAGGGAATCCTAAAATCAAAATACACCTTATAATGTCATGACCACACCCCCCCATATACACATGACTACCCAAGTAGCTCTAAGTTTCAAGAGAAATTGCTTTTAAAATAAATGTTAAAGGATCTAGAGGTTAGGACAGGTGCAGGTGGCTCACACCTGTAATCCCAGAACTTTGGGAGGCCGAGGTGGGTGGATCACCTGAGGTCAGGAGTTCAAGACCAGCCTGACCAACCTCATCTCTACTAAAAATACAAAAAAACTGGCCAGGCATGGTGGTGTGTGTCTGTAGTCCCAGCTACTTGGGATGCTGAGGCAGGAGACCTGCTTGAACCCGGGAGGCGGAGGTTGCAGTGAGCCAAGACTGTGCCACTACCCTCCAGCCTGGGCCACAAGAACAAAACTCTGACTCAAAGAAAAGGACCTAGAGTTTAATGAACTTGGCTACCAACTGCTGAATAATCTCACATCGTCTTTTAGTTTAAAAAAAAATCAGTGAAAACATCAAATCGATAAAGCTGTTGATAAAAGATACTTCCCTTCCTTGAACCCAATTTTAGAGAAAATAGAGGTAGAAGAGACAGATGAGTCAAACATGCTAAACTTTTCAAGAAATGAATGAGCAATAATAAAAAAGACAATCACAAGTGTGGCACAGACATGGGGAAATTGGAACATCCACGTATTTCTTTTCATTTTTTGAGATGGAGTCTTGCTCTGCTGCCCAGGCTGGAGTGCAGTGGCACGATCTCAGCTCACTTCAACCTCCACTTCCTGGGTTCAAGTGATTCCCCTGCCTCAGCCTCCCAAGTAGCTGGGACTACAGGCGTGTACCACCACGCCCAGCTAATTCTTATATTTTTTGTAGAGATGAGGTTTCGCTCTGTTGGCCAGGTTGGTCTTGAACTTCTGACCTCACGTGATCCACCCATCTCAGACTCCCAAAGTGCTGGGATTACAGGCGTGAGACACTGCGCCTGGCCCATATATTTCTGATGGGAATATAAAATGGTACAGCCAATTTAGGAGAGAGAAATTTGGCAATTCCTTAAAATGTTAAACATAAATTTGCAACAGTTCCACTCCCAGATATCTACCCAGGAAACATGTTCATACAAAGTCTTACATGCAAATATCCACAGCAGCATTATTTGCAATAAGCAAAAAGTAGAAACAACCCAAATGTCCATCAAAAGAGTTCAGATAAACAAAATGTGCTGTGTCTATGCAATGAAATATTATTCGGCCATATACATCATTAATGATCTTTACCAAAAATCCTATTTTATTTTGTACAAATGATACACTCAACTTGGTTAAGCAGAAGATGTTTGTTTTCACTAAGCAAGGTCAAATTAGTAGTATGGAATTTCCTATCTAGTGGGGTGGCAGAGTATGTTAAAAAACTTATATATCAGTTCCAAACAGTATTCACAACAAAAAGAGACAGATGTTGGCATTTGTAACACATGCGCAAGAAAAATACTGGCAAAGTCAAGGCAGCTAAGAATTTCTGTCTGCTGTTTCACAGGGAAATAATGAAATGTGATGGTGATATGGCATCTGCTTGGCTACATCCATGATAACAGCCACCAAGGCCTGGATTGGACAACTCCAAAATTCCATTTCATCATCTTCCTTTTCTGTTTCTGTCATCATTTGCATTATCAATCTTTCTTCTGAACAAAGATAAGATTTTTAGGTCCCAAGTTTTCCCCATTTCCAATATTTCAATATTTTTTTGTAATGCTTTTCTTTTCTTTTGAGAAAGTGTCTCATTTTGCTGCCCAGGCTGGAGTAAAGTGGTGATCATGGTTCACTGGAGCCTTGACTTCCTGGGCTCAAGTGATTCTCCTGCCTCAGCTACCTGAGTAGCTGGGACTCCAGGTGCATGCCACCATGCTCAGCTAATTATATATTTTTTGTAGAGACGAGGGTCTCCCTATGTTGCCCAAGCTGGTCTCAAACTCCTGGGCTCAAGAGATCCATGCCTGCCTTGGCCTCCCAAAGCGCTGGGACTACAAGTGTGAGCCACCATGCCCAGCCTATGCTTTTCTTTTAAAAGAAATACATCCATCAAAGCAAATTATTTTGTGTTTGCATGTACTAACTACCTGTAAATACCAGGCATGTTTATTTAAGAGATAGACAAAAGTGGTTATATGAGCCTTGCCTGGATGGTTGTCTCTTATTTTGGCTACAAAGGAATGAATAAAAATGAACTAACATATAGCTGGTTACTTCTCAACACGTAACACAGTTCATATTTCCATGATTCAAATGTATGGGTGCTATGAAATGTTTTTTTCAGCTTTTTCAATGTATCCTTTTGTTTGTGGCTTAGTCTTTCATTTACCAAATTAAATTTTCTCCCTTGTTTGAGAAACTTGTAGAGCCAATTTTTCACTACATCACAATTTTATGTATTATTATTAACATAGTCTATGATTTCTGGCATTAGATAAAGGAAATCTGTCTAAAAATATATTTATCACAATTCACATCTGGATATGAACTAGATTTACAGACAAACGTTTACACATCTTTGGTTTAATACAAGAATTTAATAACATTTTAGGGTAGAAAAGAATATTTTCAGGTGAACCAAAATCCAAAATTGCATTATTCATTTTATACTCAATGTGCTGTTCTTTCCTTACAAACTTTTAGAAAAGTAATCTGAAATCATCTAGAAGCTTAAAAAGTTTGATGCTTCTGTTTTCCTAAGAAAATTCCACAAATTTGTAAGCCAAAGACTTAATAATAAAACCGGTAGTATTTTATCCTGTTGTAACTGTACTATACTACTTATACTATTTCAATTGTACTATAATATTAGAAGACTGACTTCAAGTACTAAAACCAATAAAATATGTACAGATTGCCTTAAAATATCCTACCTATTATAGTTATGTCAAAAAAAATTTAAGTCTGGCTGGGCGCAGTGGCTCACGCCTGTAATCCCAGCACTTTGGGGGATCGAGGCGGGCGGATCATGAGGTCAGGAGATCGAGACCATCCTGGCTAACATGGTGAAACCCTGTCTCTACTAAAAAATACAACAAAAATCAGCCGGGCGTGGTGGTATGCGCCTGTAGTCCCAGCTACTCAGGAGGCTGAGGCAGGAGAATGGCATGAACCCGGGAGATGGAGCTTATAGTGAGCCGAGATCGTGCCATTGCACTCCAGCCTGGGCGACAGAGCAACACTCCGTCTCCAAAAAATAAAAAAATAAAAAAAAATTAAGTATTTATCTTTCAGAGTTCTCTTTCATACTACGGTTGAAAGAGGTACATAGCCTGAAATTTGCTTTGAAATGATACATGGGAGTAGGGAGAGAAAGTATGTAGGGATATACATGAAAGACCCACCATGTGCTAAAATTGTTGAAGGTGGGTAATGGATACTCAGGGGTTCATTATACTTTTCTCTCTAAATTTGTTTGGTTTGAAATTTTCTATAAAAGTGTTGTTGGCCAGGTGCAGTGGCTCATGTTGATAATCCCAGCACTTTGGAAGGGTCAGGCAGGAGGGTCACTTAAGCCCAGAAGTTTGAGACTACCCTGAGAAAATAGTAAGACCCATCTCTACAATGAACAAAAACAAAAACAAACCCGAATTTAGCCAGGCATGGTGGCACACACCTGTAGTCCTAGCTAGTTGGGAGGCTGAGGTGGGAGGATCGCTTGAGCCCAGAAGCTTCAGGTTGCAGTGAGCCACTGCACTCTAGCCTAGATGACAGGATAAGACCCTGTCTCTTAAAAAACGGAGTTTTGCTCTTGTTGCCCTGGCTGGAGTGCAGTGGTGCGATCTCGGCTCACTGCAACCTCTGCCTCCCAGGTTCGAGCGATTCTCCTGCCTCAGCCTCCCAAGTACCTGGGATTACAGGCATGCGCCACCACACCTGGCTAATTTTGTATTTTTAGTAGAGACAGGGTTTCACCATATTAGTCAGGCTGGTCTTGAACTCCTGACCTCAGGTGATCCACCTACCTCAACCTCCCAAAGTGCTGGGATTACAGGTGTGAGCCACCGTGCCCAGCCCCAATTTTTTTTAACTTAAAAAAAAAAAACCCTAAAAACTAAAAAATAGTCTTTTTTATAGTAGAGAAAATCAACTTGAAGGTGGCTAATTCTTGTTCTGCACTATGAATTCACAACAAAGGTTAAAGAAAGAAATTATAATGAATTTTAGAGATGTATATATTTTAATACAAGTTATGCACTAAAAAAGATTTTATAACATATTAATCAAATGTCATAACACACAAGTTTACTATCTTTTAAATTTCCCCTAATAAGCATATCTATTAAGAGCAAATAGTAGACATACTGTGAAGTATGCTTGATATCTATGAGGATGGTGCTAACATGACCTTCTTAAAAGGCAGCCCAGTAGATCAAGGTTAATTAGCTGGTATACTAGATTAGCTTTTTAAAGCAAGTTTGGAATCTTCAACTCCTGTGCCTTATTAAAACACAACTTAGGGCTGGGCGCAGTGGCTCACACCTGTAATCCCCGCATTTTGGGAGGCCGAGGCTGGCGGATCACGAGGTCAAGAGTTCGAGACCAGCCTGACCAACATAGTGAAACCCCGTCTCTCCTGAAAATACAAAAGTTAGCTGGGTGTAGTGGCGTGCGCCTGTAATCCCAGCTACTTGGGAGGCTGGGGCAGGAGAATCGCTTGAACCTGGGAGGCGGAGGTTGCAGTGAGCCGATATGGCACCACTGCATTCCAGCCTGGGCGACAGGGTGAGACTCCGTCTCAAAAAACAAAACAAAACAAAACAAAACAAAAACACAACTTAGGAGTCTTAGAAACAATTTTAATCATTACCATGTTAGAGGATCAGATTTGAGTCAAAAACCTGCTGTTTAAAAAAAAGTAATACAAAGGTATTAACAAATAGCAAAAGACCATCTCTAAGTTTTGGGTTTCTTGAGGAGTTGGAGTTTTCCGCATAGGCACAGTTCTACTTAATTCCCATCCTTCCAAATGGTTCACACTTTTACTCTGGCCTCATTCCACCAGTGCCTTGTGGCTCTGGCCAAATCAAACTCTGACTTGAAGTAGTTTAATGTCTGTTTAAGTGAAAATAGTACCAGCTGCTTTACCAGAGTAGTGTTCATCTTGCAGTTTTGCTCAACATGAGAAATGTTTTAAAATGTTAAGCCATCTGATCTAAGCAGATCCAAGCAAAAGTATTTTAGCTTATCCACATATTTGTGTTTGCTTCACTGGGTCAGACAAATCTGGTCTCAAGTTACTTAAACAGGATCAGTGATCACACAGTAATGAGAATGATGGCATTAGGCCATATGAAAATTTCATTATTTTACATTTAGTTACACCCCATAAATGCCTACATGCCTAGCAACATAGGAGAAGCTACACGGTAAGGATCCCTAAAGAGTCTTTAACTTAGAGAGGCCAAATTTAAACTCTGAAATATTAGACAAGTAAAAGCAGAATATTCCCCATTAAACATATTCTTTATTAAATCAATATTCACTTAACAGTTATTATATGCCAGGCAAGTGGGGGGAAACACAGCTGAAGTTCTACTGTCAAAAAACACCCAAGCTAAAGGACAGAGACTACAATAAACAAGAACAGAGAAGTATTTATATCAAGGATTGATAAACGTTATGAAGAAACCTTAAGCAGGGTTGACGGTGATGGGGGTGCATACCATTCTTTTGAGGGTACTAAGGAGAGGCCACTGATCAACATGAGGAACTTATGCAGATTATCTCAGGAAAAAGTGGTCCTGGCACAGGAAAAAGCACAAAGGCCGTAGATAAGAGCATTCCTAACACCATTCAAGGAACAGTGAAAAAACAGTGTGTTTCATTCAAAGATAAAAGAGAAGATGGTTCTGCAAAAAAAAAAAAAAAAAAAAAAAAAAAACAAAACGAGTGGATATACTGAAACCAGGCCCACATCCTCTCATTTACCTCTTCATATTATACAACATCCATACACATATTCGTATTCACTGCTAGCACATTAAGAAACGCTTACTACTGGCTGGGCGCGGTGGCTCACACCTGTAATCCCAGCACTTTGGGAGGCCAAGGTGGGTGGATCACGAGGTCAGGAGTTAGAGACCAGCCTGGCCAGCATGGTGAAACCTCGTCTCTACTAAAAACACAAAAATTAGCCGAGTGTGGTGGTGCATGCCTGTAATCCCAACTACACAGGAGGCCAAGGCAAGAGAATCACTTGAACCTGGGAGTTGGAGGTTGCAGTGAACTGAGATCGCACCACTGCACTCCAGCCTGGGTGACATAGCAAGACTCTGTTTCCCACCCCCCCCCCAAAAAAAAAAGAAAAAAAGAAATGCTTACTCTTGCCTTGACTGCAGAAAGGCCTAGACTGGAAAGCCCCAGCTAGATTGGCCTCAGTCAATGTAAGGAAACTGTGTTAGTAGCAGCCTAGTAACAGAAAGTCACCTAGCATGTGGCTGAAATTAAAACACCAGAAGCAGCAACAGGGATAAACATTAAACAAAGAAATAAGATTTCCTGTAAGCAGGTTAACCCAAGGAACAGGTAATTTTTTTTTACAAAACTTGTAGTCTCATTTCAACTAGGGGCAAAAGAAACTTACTGGGGCCGGGCATGGTGGCTCATCCCCGTAATCCCAGCACTTTGGGAGGCCGAGGCGGGTGGATCACTTGAGGTCAGGAGTTCCAGAGCAGCCTGCCCAACACAGTGAAACACCATCTCTACTAAAAATACAAAAATTAGCTGGGTGTGGTGGTGGGCATCTGTAATCCTGACTACTCAGGAGGCTGAGGCAGGAGAATTGCTTGATCCCAGGGGTGGAGATTGCAGTTGCAGTGGACTGAGATCGCGCCACTGCACTCCAGCCTGGGCGACACAGCAAGACTGTATCTCACAAACAAACAAATAAAAAACTTACTGAAGCACTCTGTTTCCCAATGTAACATTTTTTCTTCTCATTTCAAAAGTTAGCACTTTCAAGTCATTGTTCAAATATCATTTCAATGAGCCTCCCCAGTCCACCTTGTTTGTAAATCAGAAACGCCTCCCCCATCCACATTCCATTTTTCCTTATTCTGCTTTTCTTTTTCTGGTATCACCTCCCAACATACTAGATAATGTACAGTTATGTTCATTTTTTAACCAACTGTCTCACCCCATTCGCCTCAGGAACTTGATTTTGTTCTCACATGTATCCCAAGCCCCCAGAACAGTGTCTAGAATATGAGAGGTGCTTCAGGTCAGTTAAAATCTCTGAACTACCCATCCCTATGGCAACTATTCAATTTGGTATAAGCCCATGTCCCCACGTTTTCTCCAAAAACTTTTAGCAAAAGTACACTCTGGGAAAATGATTCTAATTTTTTTTAAAATGGAAAATATAACCTCCCAGCATCAATGTTAAATCACAAAGACCCAACATCCTTCTTCAAAGTATTCTATCATTAAACCTCTTTCTGACTTCATTTGCCAATTCTATTTAATCCCATACCCTCAACTTCCCAAAAGGATTTTTCCCTGAAAGCTTATGATTAATAGCACAGTTTCTGAAGTTACACCTCCTGGGTTCAAATCTTGCCTCTGCCACTTACTAGCAGTGATGTTGGACAAATTAATAAATCTCTCTTTGCTTGAGTTTCCTTGTCTATAAAATGGGCTAACAATAGTACCTATATTCTAGAATTATTGTGAGAAGTTAAATGAAATACACTATAAAATTATTAGGCCAGTGCTCAGCACATAGTAGGCATGTAATAGACACTATCACCTACAACGGCAAAGGCTCAGTTCTCAGACTTTCATTCTTCACCCCCAAAGACCTTATCTCTGAGATTCCACTATTGTCTCTATACAAATGTCCAGTCAGACTCCTAAACTCAGCTCTCTGGTCTTGTCAGCTAAGGACAAATACTTTGGGGAAAACAGAAGTGTTAGAACAAAGGAAACCTGGTGGGACTTTAGATCTGTTGGTCAAGGAAGGTCTTTGTAAAGAGACAATATTTAAGGAGAGATAAGAATGTCAAGAAGCCAACACTGACGAGATCCAGATCAGTGGTTCTCAAAATCTCCTCACTGGACAAGCAGCATAAGAATTACCTACGAACTTGTTAGAAATGCAAATTCTTAAGCTCCACCTAAGACCTATGGATTCAGAAACTGGAGTTGGGCCCAGCAACCTATGTTTCAACAAGCTCTCCAGGTGGTTCTGAAGTACCACTGAGCTACAGTAAGATCCTGCCAGGGAAGGGAACTGCCAGGCTTGTTCTTGCCTCGGGACATTTGCACTTGCTGCTTCCTCAGATCACAGGGAAGTGCACTTCCTCCAGGAGAAAATTTTCTCAATTATTTGCTTGCCCACCTCCTTCACCCAAGAATGTAAACTCCACAAGAACAGAGATTTTGTGTGGGTTTTTTTGTCGTTTTTTTGAGACAGGTCTCACTCCCTTTGCCCACACGGAAGTGCAGTGGCACGATCATGGCTGACTGTAGCCTCCACCTCCCAGGCTCGAGCCTCAGCCTCCTGAGTAGCTCCTCCTCCCACCTCAGCCTCCTGAGTAGCTGGGACCACAGGCGCATGCCACCACGCCAGGCTAATTTTTGTATTTTTGTAGAGACGGGGTTTCACCATGTTGCCCAGGCTGGTCTCAAACTCCTGAGCTCAAGCCATCAGCCCATCTTGGCATCCCAAAGTGCGGGATTATGGGCACAAGTCACCACACCTGGCCACTCCCTATCCTTTAGAGTGGAGAGACTAAACTCCATGATCTGTCATGAGAAGCCCTCTACAATCTAGTACCAATGCTCTATGACACAGTGTTACTCCGCTGAGCTCCCCAATGAATCACACCTTCGTGTAGTTTCCCTCCCATGACGATTCTGTAATGGACCAGGAACTGCTTTGACCAACACACTTGCAGAAGTGATGTTATGCCACTTCAAGGCCCAGTCTATAACTGGCCTAGCAGATTCCATTTCCTCCCTCTTGGAACACTTGTTCTTGGAAGTTCCTTCTTTGTACTAATCCCTTATTCCACTATGCAACATTAGCAATAATTCAGATCAGTTTGTACGCAATCTACCTGACAAATGCTACCATGATCCCCCTTGAACTCAATATAATTTTCCCACTAAGTCCCTGAAGTATTTTTGTACCTCTTGAAAAGGAATAGTCTGACAAGTATTAATAGCATAGTTATTTCATTCATTCATTGCATGTTTAATGACACAATGCATTAGACATTGTTCTAAGTGCTGACAATAAAGTTAATAATCTATATGCTATTCTATATGCTAGACATCACTCTAAATACTTTTCTAAGTTTTCCCATTTAATCTTCAAGAATTCGAAAAGTGTCCTCATTTTACATAAGGAAACTGAGGCACAGAGAGGTTAAGAAACTTGTCTAAGATCATACTGCAAGTGGCGGAGTCAAAATATAAATTCAAACATTCTGACTCCAGAGCTTATGTTATCAACTACTATACTAACCTGCCTTGTACAGATGTGAACAAGACAAAGAAGTTCCTGTTCTCATGGAACATGCATTCTATCAGTGATGGTTAGTGGTATCGGGAAAGGGTGGTAATAAATGATACATATAAATCAACAAAATTACTCCAGAGAGTGAGAATGCTCTGAGGAAGTAAAATTATCATGTTAGTGATGTGCAGTTACTTTAGACATGGCAGTCAGAGAAAGCCTTTCTGAGAAGGTAACATGTGGGAAAAGACCTAACTATCAGCAAAAGCAGAAGCAGCAAAGCAAAGACCTGGAAAGAAAACTTCAGTTAAAGAGAACAGCTAGTGCAAAAGTCCTAAGACGGAAATAATCTTAGCATGTTTCAGGAACAGAAGTAAAGCCAGTATGGCTGAAGGACGGTGGTGGGAGGGGAATGACACGAAGTTGGATAAATTAGCTGAGGCTTAGATCATGCAGGGCTTTGTAGGCCACGATAAGTCATTGGATTTTTCTTTCTTTTTTCTTTTCTTTTTTTTTTTTTTTTAAGAAGGAGTCTTGCTCTGTCACCCAGGCTGGAGTGCAGAGGCACCATCTTGGCTCACTGCAATCTCCACCTCCTGGGTTCAAGCTAGTCTTCTGCCTCAGTCTCCCGAGTAGCTGGGACTACAGGCGCCTGCCATCATGCCCAGCTGATTTTTGTATTTTTAGTAGAGACAGCGTTTCACCATGTTGGCCAGGCTGGTTTCAAACTCCCGGCCTCAAGTGATCTGCCTGCCTCAGTCTCCCAAAGTGCTGGGATTACAGGTATGAGTCACCACACCCGACCAAGTCATTGGATGTTACTGATTAACACTGGAAGGTTCTAAGCAGGGTAATGACATTACCTGACTTATACTTTTGAAAAGTTAATTCTGGCTGTTGCATACTTAATAAATTATAGAAGGCCTAAAAGGAAGCAAGAAAAGCAACAGGAGGCAACTGCAATAATCCATGCAGGAAATTACAGATATGGAGACTGAACCAACAGGATTTGCTGAGGGACTCGATACGGGAAGGAATGAAATGAATCATGGATGGCTCTAACCTTCTGGACATAAGTAATGGAGTAAATGGTGATAATAATTACTGAGGTGAGGAAGGCTAGAGGAGGCCCAGGTTGACAGGGTGACAATCATGTTTTGGACGTGTCATTTTTGAAACACCTATTCAATATTCAAATAAAGATATCAGATGCTAGATATGAATCCAGAGATATAAATTTGAAAGTCATCTCATATATACGGCAACTACACCTAGGGTCAGTGGAGAGAGAAGAAAAAAGGACAGAACTCCAAGTTTCTGAGCACTTCAACATTTAGAAGCCAAGCAGAGAGGAAGCAAGTGAATTGCCCTGTCACCCTCCAGATCACAAGTTCTTTAAGAGGCAAGACAGCGTTTTCTTCATTTTTGTGGCACCCTGCAGAACTTAGCTGAGAAACAGAAACTCAGAGACAGTCACTACATTTTAATGAGTGATTGCATGCTTGTCACTTGATTTCTCAAGCTTTCACTGCAGAAATATAGTAACGCAAGGAAATACAGGCAACACTGCCTTAACAATTGTAGGTACTCAAATATTTGTTTAATGAATGAAAGAAAGCTGTGTTTTGGTAGACATATTTTACTACTCATTGTTCCAGAGAACATAGCAAGGAAAGGAAGAAACAAGTAGTAGCCCATATCCCCACGCTGCTAACCAAAGATAATCACAAACTTACCCTTCATCTTGGTCCCAATTACAGGGTAGAGGGGGAATGGCAGTAGAGGCTGCAGCAGGAAGAAAGCGGCTTCTAATTCCCACACTGAAGCAGAGTTCTGGCTTTCATGATATAAGCATGTATTAAGCACCAACTATATACCATGGATTAAAGTAAATACTAAGTACTACAAATATAACAGCAAAACAGATAGGGTTCCTCAAATAACCTCCATTCTGAAGAAGACACATATTACACAGACAATACATAGGTATATTTCTAAGAATATGAAAGTAAAATAAAATATTCTGTGAAAACATACACCATTGCACAAAGCAACAAGGAGTGAGGGTTGAAAATACTGCAGGTTTCTCACATGAGATACCTTAAGAAGTCAGGGTGTGAGGTGGGGATAGGGTGAGAGTTATCTAGGTGAAGGTAAAGACGATGAATGAAAATTTTAAGGTAAGAAGGAATTTAGGATGATTCAAATAATTTAATATGGGCCAGTGCTAGGCATGGTGGCTCACTCCTGGGAGGCTAAGGCAGGAAGACTGCTTGAGGCCAGGAATTCCGGACCAGCCTGGTCAACATAGCAAGACCTCATCTCTAGAAAAAATTTTAAAATTACCCAGGTGTGGTGGCACATGCCTGTAGTCCCAGCTACTTGGGAGGATCACTTGAGCCCAGGAGGTCGAGGCTACAGTAAGCTGTGTTCATACCACTCTACTCCAACCTAGGCGGCAGAGTTAGACCGTGTCTCAAGAATAAAAAAGAAAATAAATTAAAAAAAAATAGGTCAGTAAATGCAGAGCCATACAGAGCACATTTGTGTGTGTGTGTGTGTGTGTGTGTGTGTGTCTGTGTGTGTGACACAGAGAGAGAGAGAGAGAGACAGGTTCTCCCACTGTCGCTCAGGCTGAAGTGCAGTGGTACCATCACAGCTCACTGCAACTTCCACCTCCCAGGCTCAAGCGACCCTCCCGCCTTAGCCTCCAGAGTAGCTGGGACCACAGGCGCAAGCCACCATGCTTGGCTAATTTTTTCTATTTATTTTTTGTAGAGCTAGGGTTTCATCACATCTCATAGGCTGGTCTCAAACACCTGGGCTCAAGCAATACTCCCACCTCAGCCTCCCAAAGTGCTGGGATTACAGGCGTGAGACACCACTCCTGACCATATTACGGATATTTAAAAACGTGACCTTAATATGTAGGAGTAGCCATAGAAAGGCTTTAAGCAAAGGACCAAGAGCAAACTTGTAGATGTGTGTTTTTAAAAATCACTCTGGATGATTTAAGAAGAATGAATTGAAGGGAGGAAAGAAAAGGTCCAAGATGACTAAATTAGGAAGCTACAGCAGTTGTCCAAGTGAAAAATAATGGTGGCTTGGATCAGCTGGAGCAGTGGATACAAAAGAGTTTCAAGACATTAGATTCAAAAGCAGTAGGTTTTAGTGACTAAGCACACAACTCCCACCATCTGGCCTGGGCAACTAGGTGGAGAGAGGTATGACTTAATGACTTACTGAGATGGGCCTCACTAGAGAAGCAGAGGTGTGATGGGTTGGGAAAGCGTATCATTAAGCTCAAGTAAAAGGTCAAAGAGGTAGCTGGTTATGTGATCAGGTTCTCAGAAGAGTCTGAGGACCTCAGAAGAGTCTGCTCAAACATGGGCATCTCCACTGAGATAGTATTTAAAAGCATGGACATGGATGTGAGTCCTCAGGAGAAAGCAAGGAATGAACAAGAAATTTACCAATCCCAAGCCCTGAGGAAACAGTAACACGCAGAGATTAGACAGAAGAGGAGTAAACACCAGTGAAGAACAGGAAAAAGCAGTGGGCCAGAAAAGTAGGAGGAAAACCAGGCAAGTGCAGTGCTATGGAAGTGAAAAGGAATATATTTCAACTAAGAAATGGTCAACAGTGACAAAGAACACTGAAATAAGGATATTAATGATGCTTAGGTTTCCAGGACAGCTCACAGAAGCTCATTTCACATATAGGTGGATTACAGCATTCCACTATCTTACAATAAAGCAGTGTAGTTACACTGGCCATCACGCAGGCTCCAGATCCACAATGCCCAGTTTTCAATCACAGCTCCACTATTTACTAGCTATGTAGCTGTAGGTATAAATTACTTCATGTCTCTATCCCTCAGTTTCCTCATCCATAAAAGGATGGTAAAAAGAATGCCTACCTCAAAGGATTTTTATAATGAATTTTGATAAATGAATGTGTGTATGTATATGTGACTTAAAACAGCTAGCACAAATTAGTTGCTCATGAGGTAAATGACAGCTACTATTACTTACAACATGGTTTCCATGGGAAAAAACTTTCTGAACTCTAACAGTGGAAGTTTGTCTGAAATAACCTTTCAGTAACTTGAGATTGTTCTTACTCCTTACAAATTATGATCTTTAAGGCCTTTTTCCAAAAACCTTGAGGAAAACTCTAGATTTGAAATGTATCAAACAAATGTCCATCATATAGAAACTGACAGGTTTTAGAAGAGCTAATCATTACTCTGGTTTTTCAGAGGAGTATTTATCATACTCATTATACATCCTACTAAAAAAAATTGCATTAGGAATTCTAAAAATCGGTGCCAAAAATCATTTCAAGTTAGAAAGGTGAAAAACAGGCCGGGCACAGTGGCTTACACCTAATCCCAGCACTTTAGGGGGCCAAAATGGTTGGATCACCTGAGGTCAGGAGTTCGAGACCAGCCTGGCCAATGTAGTGAAACTCCATCTCTACTAAAAATACAAAAATTACCATCCTGGCCAATGTGGTGAAACCCCAACTCTACTAAAAATACAAAAATTAGCCAGGCGTGGTGGCAGGCACCTGTAATCCCAGCTACTCAGGAGGCTGAAGCAGAAGAATTGCTTGAACCCAGGAGGCAGAGGCTGCAGTGAGCTGAGATCACGCCAATGCACTCCAGCCTGGGCAACAAGAGTGAAATTCCATCGCAAAAATAAATAAATAAATAAATAATAAATAAATAAATAAAACTATTTAAATGCAAAATATTTCCATTCCCTTTCTGGTGCATATTCAAATACAAACACATCGATTATCACCATAAAACAGCCTGCCTCTTCCTGTTGGGAACAAGATAAAGTATCAAGTACAGAATGGGGCAGTGGACCTGCAGACTCCTGATGACCTTCTTACTTCCCAAGCCACGCAAAGGTATTTACAACATCCAAAACTGCACCCCAAAAGGTATTTCCAACTGCGTGGTGTTCAGCAAAGGACATGTTCATTCATTTAGTTCCTAAAACTAACTGAAAAGAGCACAAATAAATGAAGATTTATATGGCCAGTCCTTATTCCTGCACTTTCCAAGTACCTAGCAAGTACTCTGAGAAATATTCACAAATCTCTCTGTAAGCCCTATTTAAGGTAAAATGCTCGAGTTTCCCACTCTATTTTTCAACTGTTAGTACCATAAAACTACCTAACAACTAACAGAGCTGTTGTATTCAAAAACAGTATTGTTTCAAACTCATGAAAAGCTCTTTATCATGTACTTTCCCATAAACTGATGAAAACGATGTATTTCAAGACCAAGAAGGCATAAAGTAGGATGTTAGATCCCTGTCGGCAACAACTGAATGTCATTACCATCTGTCAGCTTCTGAATAGGTTACAGGAAACAAGGTGTCAGACAGGCTAATTCTTTACGGATAAGCATCCATATTACATCATCACAACTAGTACTCATTTGCACCTTCAGAAGAAACTGCCACAAAGGGGAACAAAAACATTCAACTGATACGTGCATTATGAAAAAGCTTTTTAAAATGCTATAAAAATATAAATAAGCTTCTGAAATGTAGAATATTTAGACTTACAGGGCGTATTTCAGATTTGCTATTGTTGATATAATTGAAATCAAAGAGGAATATTTGCAGTTTGAGGAATAAAATGAGGTATAATTCAGAAGTGTGTGTAACTCTGTACAGATGGCCTGATCCCAATACAAGATGTTAACAAAGCAGGTTGGCGGGGGAGGGGGGTAAACCTGCATTTTCTATGCTGTATTTTAGCTGATTCCCGCCCCCCTTATTTTTTAAAAAAGCAGGGGGAGAGGGCATGGGGGGTAACATTTAAGATTCAATAACTTCCAGTAAACAGAAAATAAATCTCCTTTACATTATGTATGCCAAGTGAATCTACTCACTGTTTTCAAGTGTGTTTGGGAAGTCATTCCGTGTTACTCTGATAAATAAATTTGGAAAATACGACAAGTAGATTTTAGTTTCTTGCCTCAAAAGTATTCTACCAACAGAAGTAACTAGGTAGTATTTGTTTCATTTACCTAATAAAATATTTTTCATTTAAAACATAAAAAATGTGGCACAAATACCTATCATGCTGTTCAATGATGAGAAAGTAATTTTAATTTGTAAATTATCCTAGTCAATGCAAAAAGCTACTTGAAAAAGGACAGTCAAATTACCATCAAAAAGAAATAACGGGTGAAGTGCCAACCGTCTTTCATAAAACTCCTTAAAATGGCTTACTTGTATGTAACACAAAATTATGGCTATTTCTGAAAGGTTTCAGCATTTAATTACTTAGCTCCAAACTGGCACATCACATTATTTTTGTTAACTCCCACGTCTTTCAAACAAAGGGCCTAAAATTTTCTGAGAAAGCTTATATCCCTATTCTTGAAGCAAATTTTTCTCATTCTTTCACAATCATCCCAATGGACAATCTAAGACAAAGACCAGCTACTCTTCACACTTATATGCTCAATCATGAACGTGGAACTTTCATAAAAACAAAGAAGATAACCTGGAACACGGTAATGTATAAACTTAAAACAAAAGTTCACTTCTGTCGTGAAAAATAATGAAGAAATCTGATGAGATCATAAAGCCACGAAGCTTCCTGTTGGTAGCTGAGGATGAAGTCATTAGCAACCCAGGATTCCCTGGTCCATGTAATCAGAAGCTGCACCTACCAGATTCTGTATTGTTCGGGAGAGGTGGCTTTAAAACACCCCGCTCACCAATCCTCCAAACCAGACCACGCCTTCCAGTTATCATTCAAATGGGACCGTTTCACAGTGTGGCACTACTATACTACACATTTCCCGCGAGCTTAAATATCAAGTAGGAGTCAACATTTTAGATTCCCTTGGTCATGCTGCAGGAAAGATGAACTCTTGAACCTCGCGCTACATAATGCACCCGGACTTTAGAGGTCGAGATGGAGAAGCATGCTTTGGTTCTTCTACCTTTATGGCCTTCACTACCCCCACCCCAACCCTCGCCCCATTTCTTCCCAACTCTCCGTCACCCCGAGGCACAGAAAGATTCCTTACTTCCTGCTGTTGTTAAAAGGGGAGGAAATCAAAGAGCAACTTTGAACGAGTGGAAGAGAAATCGCCTAAATCTTGGCCACCAGCGCAAACATATGTCACCCGGCCCTGGAGCCGCGTTCGCGCCCTGCCGGGCCCCCTCTTCTGCCCTGCGCCCCGGGGGTTCTCCCGTAGCCCAGCCCTCCTGGGTCCCCCAGTGTCTCCGGGACGCGGCTCAGCGACTCCTCCTCTCCCGCCTCCGCAACCCTCACACGCCGGGGTCCCCAAGACTGCACTGTCGGCCACCCAGGTTCCAATACAATGGATCGCCACTGCCCCAAACTCTCCGGCGCCCCCTTCGGACCCCCGGCGCCAATCTTGGGTCTCCCAGATCCCGAGTTCAGCCACGAGCCCAAACTTCACCATGTGAGAGCCCAGGACCCGAGAGGTGACGGAGCCCCACGACTCCCGCCCAGCTCTCCCTTCACCCGCCGTCCCCAGGCACGAATCCTGCACCGGGTGCCCCCACCCACCCGCGACCACCCCGTAGGAGTCATCAGCCGCCTCCCCCGAGCTGGGCTAGGGCGAGCGGAGGGCTCCCCGCCTGGCCCAGACCTCTGGGCGGCGCTGCAACCGAGCGAAGGCCCCAAACGCATCCCCGGCCTTTCCTGGTCTACCGCGACCCCGCCGCCCACCCTCCCTACCTGGCCTTGAGGCTGGGGCTGCTGCCGCTGCTACAGCTGCCGCTGCTGCAGCTGCTGCTGGCGGCGGCGGCGGCGGCTCGGGGTTCGTAGGCCCAGGCTGGGGCGGGGGGCTGCGCCGCGGCACTGGCGGGGGCGGGGGCGGCGGGGGGCGCGGGCGGCGGCGGCGGCTCGGTGAAGCCCGAGGTCGCGTAGTTCCTGTCCATCGTGGGGGTGGCGTAGGGAGGGCGGGCAGCAGCGGGGGATCCTCCAGGGCTCCGTGTGAGGGGGGCGGGCAGGGAGAGGGGGCGGGGGAGGAAGAGGAGGCGGCGGCGGCGGAGGGAGCTGCCTCCTCACATGGCCCCGGCGAGCAGGCGGGAGAAGGGCGCGCTGTCGAGTCTGGGGCGCAAAGACCGGGGCCGCTGCGGGCGGCGAGACCCCAGCTGGGCGTCAGGGAAGCGGAGGCACCCGCGGCCGGGACTCGCGGCGACGGCGGCGGCGGCGGCGGCGGCCGCTGCGCCCCATGTTGGTGGATTTCCCAGGATGCACCTCCCGCCCCCCTCCGCCCCGCGGCCTCGCCCCGCCTCCCCTCTGAGCCCCGCGCTTGCCGCTCGCGGGGCGGGCGGGCGGCCGCGAGGCCTCCGCCGCTGCCGGACGCTTCGCGAGGGACAGCTGAGGCCGAGGAGGCGCAGGCCCGGCCGACTTCAGGGACTCCGAGAGGCGCCCGCCGGCCGGAGCCCGCGAACCGCAGACTTCCCGCCCTTCGCAGCTCCGAAGGGAGGTGTCCGCACTCGCCGCGTCCCGCGTGGGAAGAGACCGCGCCTGGCTATCGCCCCGCGCGGGGGAGGGGAAGTGGAGCGGAACCCAGCGTAGGGCGCTGCGCAGGGGTAGCCGGGTCAATGCTTTGCTTGGAGCTCACTATTTGACTCTTCGGGTTATTTTGAGGGACTCCAGTACTCAGTTCTCTGCGATTTCTTTCTCTGCGCCCCAATCCAGAAACAGCTGAGCGGGCTCTTTTACAGTTCCGCTTACTCCCTCCCCAAAGCTTGCTGAGCTAGAGGAGCCTTTTCCTGCTGTTAGGGGAGATTTGTATTCAAAAAGATTCAAATTCAAACGTATTATTTTCCAATCCTCGCTGAAAGGGCCTTTCCCAAGGGTTCTTATTAACTGTCCCCACCCCCACCTTGAGGATTTTTCTCACTCTGGGTTTCAGAATCTTCTATCCCAAGATAGACAACCACCTCTTCATTGATTAATCCAACTGCCATCTGGATGACTTTAATTACAATAAATTTAAACTCACTATGCACTCTGATGTTGAGGGGTTTTTTTTTGAGATTTGGAACTTAAGCAGGACTCTCTCTCCAAACATTTCCTATCTGATTTCCAAGCTGTTTGGTGTGCGGTAATTTAATGACTATTTGCGGTTCTTCTGTTGCATAGCAGACTTGTATTTCTTGTAATAACACATGAGTAGTGAAACTAGGGAATCGTACAAATCATCGTTTGGCCCTTGAGCCATAAATTTAAAGGTTAAAATAACAGTAAAGTTTCGATTTAATGACCACCTCCTTTTAAAAATCAATATTGGTTTAACACCTATTATGTGCTTAGCACAGAAATCTATCCCTCAAGATAAGCCTAACGTAAAGGTTTAAGCAAATCAGACAGCCGTAGTGAAAGACCTAATAAACTTGATACATTATCTCTGATGACCATTGAAAAAGTTTAAACTTTTATAATATCTGGTATTGGATCTGCTATGCCTTGCGAGATTAATTTTGTTCTGGAAGATCCTGTTTTCCTCCTGGCGCCTACATCCTTTTGTTCCTATTCATTCCTTTTTGCAAGTCTTTCTGCACCTGTGATGCTTGGAGCCTGGTCCCCGGGTGGGTAAGCAAGGAAGTGAGTAGTCGTTATTTACAAATGAATTCAAACGTGTAGGCACAGCGACTTTGCCAATTTTATGTTAATTACAAAATGCATTTACCGAGGATATCTTTGAAAAGTGGTTTTTCTTGGAAAAGGAATTTGCCAACTAATCTGAGTTCCTGCAGAGAAGTACGGTAATTCTTCATTACATTTATTTTTCTTCCTGCAAACTGGAAATGTGGGATCTAAATTAAAAAGTTTTCACAACTAGCTATTATATTTATAAGTACTTTTGTGAGCGCTAAAGTTCTGTCTCTGTGAAAAGTATAGGAAATGGAGTGGCATGCTATAAATGTTTTATGGCACTTAGTTTGAGATACCCACAACTGGCACTCAGAGTGAGTTAGGCAGGCAATACCAAACAAGTGGCAATAAAACCTTTATAGTCCCTCACACCATTATGTAGTTTGTTTATGTCACATAAATCAGAGAAAGATATTAAGGAAAAATTCTAGTGAGTATTTTTAGTAATATTACTCTGTCACCATATGTTCCTTTGCCATTTAAATGAAATTTCCTTAGTTCACTCTAAATCAGTACAATTATATTTATTTTCAAATGTTACATGTCTACAAATAACATGATTACATTTTTTATTATACTATTTTTAATTGACAAATAATTGCATACATTTATGGGGTACAATGTGATGCTTTGATATATATATAAATAAATCTTTAAAAAATTTGTGCAGTTGATGATAGTATCTGAAGAATGTCTTTCCTACTGAAAATACACTTCCAGCTCTGTGAACGTTTCGGGATCTCTCAAATGATTCATAACCAAACTGCTTCAAGTCTGATCTAGGTAGTGTCAAACTCTAGAATGAGCATTGTTGGTCTCCCGTTTTTTGATTGTTTGTTTGTTTGTTTGTTTGTTTTTTGAGACAGTCTCGCTCTGTCGCTCAGGCTTGAGTGCAGTGGTGTGATCTCGGCTCACTGCAACCTCTGCCTCCCGGATTAAAGCGATTCTCCTGCCTCAGCCTCCAGCCTCCAGCCTCCAGCCGTGGTCTCGTTTTAAATAAAAATATTCATTTTATTCTTTGCCCGGATCCTACTCATCCTTCAAGATCCAAATAAAGTATTACATCTATCATGACATTATGCAAACTGCCTTAGGCAAAATCAATTACTTCCTTTTCATTTGTCCTCTGGTGCTTTATTCCAATTTCTATTACGTTTAACACTATCCTATTGCATTACAATTAGTTGGGTGTCTGCCTCTTTTCCTCATAAATTACTTACTCCCTCATAAAGGTCTTAGGTTCCATAAAGACAGGGGTTGTATTAAATTTACTCTCAAATTTGCAGCATTTAGTATTATGCTTGACACTATATTAGGCTCTAAATGCATATTTATTGAATGAATAAATATGCGTGCTACTTAAAAAATGCCCATTCAGAAGTTCCAATTAGTAATTTACGTATTCCTTTCCTTCCCCCCACCCAAAAAAAAAGACACTATTTCTATCTCAATTCTAAAATCGGGACAAGATTTGAAAATCAAAGGCAGTTTGGTTGTAAGATGAATTGGAGTAAATCCTACACTTAAGAAGGAATCTTCAGCACTTTGGAAGGCTGAGGTGGGAGGATTGCTTGAAGCCAGGAGCTCAAGACCAGCCTTGGACACCATAGCAAGACCCTGTCTCAAAAAAACAACGAAAAAAGCTCTTTCCTTCTTCCTCACCTCCATCTCCCACTTCCTTCTGACTTTATTGTTTAGAATTAGTCATGCCTTAGAATATGCCCATGAACAATCCCCCCATATTTTCCACCCTAACTCCCATCCCATTAGAAAATCAATACGTATTTCACAGGGCGTGGTGACTGATGCCTGTAATCCCAGCACTTTGGGAGGCTGAGGCAGGCGAATCATCTGAGGTCAGGAGTTTGAGACTAGCCTGGCCAACATGGTGAAACCCCATCTGTGCTAAAATACACAAAAATTTGCTGGGCGTGGTGGCGTGTGCCTGTATTCCCAGCTACTCAGGAGGCTGAGGCAGGAGAATCTCTTGAACCCAAGAGGCAGAGGTTAAAGTGAGCTGAGATAGGCCGGGCGCTGTGGCTCAAGCCTGTAATCCCAGCACTTTGGGAGGCCGAGACGAGCGGATCACGAGGTCAGGAGATCGAGACCATCCTGGCTAACACGGTGAAACCCCGTCTCTACTAAAAAAATACAAAAAACTAGCCGGGCGAGTTGGCGGGCATCTGTAGTCCGAGCTACTCGGGAGGCTGAGGCAGGAGAATGGCGTGAACCCGGGAGGCGGAGCTTGCAGTGAGCTGAGATCCGGCCACTGCACTCCAGCCTGGGCGACAGCGCGAGACTCCATCTCAAAAAAAATAAAAATAAAAATAAAAAAGTGAGCTGAGATAGCGCCAGTGCACTCCAGCCTGGGTGACAAGAGCAAAATTCTGTCTC
The DNA here is from genome assembly GCF_008728515.1 of Papio anubis. Classification (NCBI taxonomy): domain Eukaryota; kingdom Metazoa; phylum Chordata; class Mammalia; order Primates; family Cercopithecidae; genus Papio; species Papio anubis. The sequence goes on along the minus strand of NC_044987.1, from coordinate 92,206,336 downwards.
AAAAAAAGAAAACAAAAAAAAGAAAAGAAAAAGAAAATAAGTATTTCAACTGGTAGAAAGACTGTAGTTCTATTGAGTACATAGTTCATTGCCTTCTTTTTGTAGTTGAGGAAACTGAGGCCTGGCATTGAGTGACTTGCTTTATAAGGTGATGGAGGGAATCAGTTGGGGCGAGACCCAGGAAACCCTGTCTTCACTGAGGTGGCCTTGTTCATTAGCTTGTTGGGAAATGCAGAATTTGGGGTTGCCTAACTGGAAATGTAGTCAGTTAAGTCCACACACTCCTATGTTACAAATAGACCTACCATCAAGAAGAAAGATCCAAGAAGGTCAAGTTTGCAGTTTCACTGAGAATACAAGGAATATGTGTGTGAGAAGTGATTTGAACAGGGAAAGAAGATATGGTTTAAAATTTTTCCCTTCTCTTCTGTCATTGAGGGAAACTGTAAGCCCTGTCTTTGCCAGAGCAGCCCTAGTTTCCATCTCTTAGGTCAACATCATAAATTAAATTAAAACATCAGAAATGAAGTAAAAATTAGCCAGGCATGGTGGTGCACCTGTAGTCCTAGCTACTCCAAAGGCTGAGGCGGGAGGATCACTTGAACCCAGAATTTTGAGGTTATCATAAGGAACGATCATGCCACTATGCTCCAGCCTGGGCAACAGAGCAAGACTCTGTCTCTAAAGAAAAATTCAAATAAAAAAAGTTAAAAAGAAACAAAGTCCCACTATAATTTCCTCTGTCTCTGAGGCTTGACCCTATCAGTCATCTTTGACTCTGCTGTTTATTGCCTGCCATACCCCTCTACGGAGACAGCAACGGAATCAGGAAAGCTGCTGTTTAATCCTGCTTCTCTGGAAGCTGCAGCCTCACTAGGGGGTGTCCCTGAAAGAGCTTCAAGAAACATACTTGATCATCAATTATGTGTGGAGAGGTAGTTTTCTGAGCTATGGATATGGAGGGACTTTGGGGCACTGATGAATGGTTTCGTTGATCAAGGGCCTGCAATAAGCAAGGTTGAATGATTAGAAACCAGGATATCTGGGAAAGGAGTACAATTTAAGTATAAACTGGAAAGACAGGACTGTGGCCTTATCATGAAGTCTTCCACTGAGAGGATATTTTATCTCCCTAAATAGATTACAGGAGATTTAAACCTATTCTGCAGATGAGAGTGATTCTCATAAGAATAACTGATACATATTGACCATGTATGTTTTAGGTCCTGTGCTAAGGGCTTGATGTGGAATTGTCACAATCCTCATAAGATCCTTAAGATGTGGGTATGGATTATTATTAATCCTGTCTTACGGGAAATTGAAGCTTAGTGAAATTAAGGAACTTTCCCAACATTGTACAAGCTAATATAAGACGGTGATGCAGGCAGGGCCTGGTGGCTCACGCGTGTAGTCCCAGCACTTGGGGAGGCCCAGGTGGGCGGATTGATTGAGCCTGTGAGTTCGAGATCAGCCAAGGTAACCTGGCGAAACCCTGTCTCTACAAAAAATACAAAAGTAGCTGGGTGTGCTGATGCATGCCTGTATATCAGCTACTTGGGAGGCTGCAGCAGAAGGATTACCTGAGCCTGGGAGGCAGAGGTTACAGTGAGCTGTGATCTTGCCATTGCACTCCTGCCCAGGCAAGAGTGAGACTGTCTTAAAAAAAAAAAAAAAAAAAGAAGACAATGATGCAAGTGGAGCTTCAAATCAGCTGTTTGACTTCAAACCAAATAAGCTTGGTTAAAGAGTTACCGCCAGATTTCTTCTCTAAAGAGTTACTACATTTTACTTTGTGATCAATAAGTATTTTGTGGATACTCGAATATTGTGTAAATTCCTGAGGCCGGTGCAGTGGTTTACGCCTGTAACCCCAGCACTTTGGGAGGCCAAGGCGGGTGGATCACCTGAGGTCAGCAGTTCGAGACCACCCTGGCCAACATAGTGAAACCCCATCTCTACTAAAAATACAAAAATTAGCTGGGCATGGTAGCAGGCACCTGTAATCCCAACTACTCAGGAGGCTGAAGCAGGAGAATTGCTTGAACCCGGGAGGCGGAGGTTGCAGTGAGCTGAGATCACGCCATTGCACTCTAGCCTGGGCAATAAGAGTGAGACTTCATCTAAAAAAAAAAACAAAAACAAAAACAAATTCCCAAGGCATCATTCTTTCACCTCTGCTTTTAGCATATGTATTAGTGAAACAAGAGTGTTCCCTAATCTCCCTGGCAGGATGTGTGACAGGGGTGTGGTTTGCCTATTTGGTTGCCACCACTGCTCAAACCCCTGAGGGGAGGCGGAGCACACGGACAGGCAGGCACAGGAGCACAAGGGGTGTGTGTTACCGTGTGCCCTTTTAGCCTTGCCGTCTGCAGACAGCTTGAGTGTTAGCCAGCTCAGCGGACCCTCTGCCTTTTTGCAAGAGCAGAGGGCCAGTGTGACAGCTTTCTGTATCCTGAGCTCTTGTCTAGCATCCCGTAAGAATCAGGTCACACACAGGCTTGAAGGATGAATGTGGGGTTTGTTTTTTTTTTGAGACAGAGTCTCGCTCTGCCGCCCAGGCTGGAGTGCAGTGGCCGGATCTCAGCTCACTGCAAGCTCCGCCTCCCGGGTTCACGCCATTCTCCTGCCTCAGCCTCCCAAGTAGCTGGGACTACAGGCGCTAGTTTTTTGTATTTTTTTTAGTAGAGACGGGGTTTCACCGTGTTAGCCAGGATGGTCTTGATCTCCTGACCTCGTGATCCGCCCGTCTCGACCTCCCAAAGTGCTGGGATTACAGGCTTGAGCCACCGCGCCCTGCCGAATGAGGGGTTTTATTGAGTAGCGGAGGTAGCTGTCAGTGGGATGGATGGGGAGCTGTAAGGGAGGATGGAGTGAGAAGATGATCCCCTAGAGTTTAGCCTTCCAGTGGCCAAACTCCTCTCTGACTGCCCTCAGCCGAACTCCTCTTGGTATTCAGACGTTCCTCCTCTTCTCCTTTTCCCTGCTGTGCCGTGCCACCGCTCATCTGCTTGTCTCCTTGTCTCCTCATCTGCTTGTCTGCTCGTCTGCTTCTGGAGCCTGAGGTTCCAGGTTTATATGGGTAAAAGATAGGGGGCATGGTGGGCCAAAAGGCAGTGTTTTGGGCATGAAAATAGGAATGCCTGTCACCATTTAAGGCCATGATCTCCAGGCTTGAAGTTGGGGCCTTTGCCAGGGAACCACCCTCTTCTACCCAGAATTTCCCAATCTCCCTGTCTCCTGTTCATATCATTAGTTTCCTATGACTGCTGCAACAAATGACCCCAAACTACATGACAATAGAAATTCATTATCTCACAGTTCCAAAGCCTAGAAGTCTGAAATCAAGGCATTGGCAGGGTCACGCTTCCTCTGGAGGCTCTGCTAGACACGTACAGAGGACCAACTGTAGTGATTTTTCTAAGTTCATCATTCCTTCTACAATCATTAGTTATCATTCTCCAAGAATGATTGTTCCTTATCCCTGTTAAAAAGAAAAGTCTCAGACAAATTAAATTTAATAGAGTTTAATTGAGCAAAAAATGACTTGGATTGGGCAGCCCCAGACCAGAATAGATTCAGAGAGGCTCCAGCACAGCTGTGTGGTGGTGGAAGATTGACAGACAGAAAAAGGAAGGTGATATACAGAAAATGGAAGTGAATATTGATATCATTTGGCTCTATGTCCTCACACAAATCCCATGTTGCATTGTAATTCCCAGTGTTGGGAGAGGGACCTGGTGGTAGGTGATTGGATCATGGGGGCGGGTTTCCCCCTTGTTGTTCTCGTGATTGTGAGTGAGTTTTCCCGAGATCTGGTTGTTTAAAAGTGTGTAGCACTTCGCCCTTTGCTCTCTCTCTCTCATGCTGCCATGTGAAGAATTGCTTGCTTCCCCTTTGCCTTCTCCCACGATTGTAAGTTTCCTAAGGCCTCTCCAGCTTTGCCTCCTTTACAGCCTGCAAGTCAATTAAACCTCTTTTCTTGATAAATTACCCAGTCTCAGGTAGTTCTTTATAGCAGTGTGAGAACAGACTAATACAAGTATACAAACAGCTGATTGGTTACAGCTCAGTGTTTGCCTTATTTGAACGTGGTTTGAACAGTTGGCCACCCTTGGTTGGCTAAAACTCAGTTACTGGCACAAGAATAAGTACAATCTATTTACACATCCCGTTAGGTTGTAGTTCACCATGTACGGAGAAACTTTTAGGCTGACGTTAAAATATGTAAGGCAGCAGCTTTAGGCTAAGCTTAATTTAACATTCCTTGTTTATTCATATCAATATGTACTCATGGATTTTTATTTTATTCAGCAGATTTGTAAAGGATTAACTCAGCAGGTGTGGGTTGTTCAAACCCTGTACATCGCAAAGAAAGGTTTGGCCCTTGCCTAGTTTCAAGGCTCTTAATAGAGAGTACTTTTGTTTAGTTAAGGCCTTGGGCCACACCAGATCATTCATGCTAACAATGCAATTTATAGTGGGCGCTTTGGGCCACATAATATCAGCTTGACCTCTGGAGGGACTGGAGAGTTCAGGTCAGCCATAGAAGCAATTACTATGACTATGCAAATGACCCCCAATAAAAACCCTGGACACCAAGGCTTAGGTGGGCTTCTGATTGAAAATACTTCACGTGTGTTGTCACATAGTATTAATGTCTGCACAGCTCCACTGAAAGGGGACACTGGAAGCCTGCATCTGGTCTCTCCTGGACTCTGCACTATGTGCCTTTTCCTATTGTTGATTTTAATTTGCATCCTTTTACCGTAATGTATCATAACCATGAGTATAACAATGTGTCTGAGTTCTTTGAGTTCTTGTAGCAAATCATTGAAATTGAAGGTGGTCTTAGGGGTTCCCAACCATAGGATTATAATCCATTACCACATTTGTTTATTTTGATGTTCAAATAGTCCCAGATTTGGACCATCATCCAAACATATAAGTACTTTAGTATACTTTCTCACAATAGGGAGTGTACTTTCTCACAGTAGGGAGCCAGGAGAACATTTTAAGCAGGAGGGTGATTTGATCAACACTATGGAAAACATTCTCTTGCCCTTCCTAATGTCCCACTGTAGTCTACATCTTCAGCCTGGTTGGAACTGGTATGCCAACAAGACAAGTATAGACCCTTCATAGATTTACACACACATACTACACACACACACACACACACAAAGAAAATTAAAAAAAAAAACATTTTATTACCTAGGACAGTCTCATTGTACACCTGTTGTTCCAGTTGTTTGAAAACACAGCTTGAGGCAAATATTTTTCAGAGGGTTTGTCTCCAGAGGACTGAGCCCCAAACTAAGGGTTGTAGAGCATATATTCTCAAGCCTCAGCTTCTCTTTGCTACAGCCTGGCCTAAGATACCAAAGCACACTCTGCCTTCTGCACAGCTGGTTATATCCTCCCCCTTTCCTTAGGTACTTCTCTGTTCCCTTTATTGCAAAGCCCCAGATATGGTGGTGATAAAGGAAGCTTGTTGGGAGAGATCTAGACTTCACTTAAGTATCATGCAAGTTAATTTTTTTTTTGAGACAGAGTCTTGCTCTGTTGCCCAGGCTGGTGCAGTGGCATGATCTCGGCTCACTGCAACCTCCACCTCCCAGGTTCAAGCAATTCTCATGCCTCAGCCTCCTGAGTAGCTGGGATTATAGGTATGCACTACCACACCTGGCTAATTTTTGTATTTTTAGTAAACACTAGATTTCACCATGTTGACCAGGCTGCATGTTAATTTTAGTATATGTATACTAACTGATATAGTTTGGCTATAGGTCCCCACCTAAATCTCATGTGGAATTTTATTCCCCATGTGTCAGGGGAGGGACTTAGTGGGAGGTGATTGAATCATGGGGGTGGATTTCCCCCATGCTGTTCTCATGATAGTGAGTGAGTTCTCATGAGATCTGATGGTTTAAAAGTGTGGCACTTCCCCACTTGCTCTCTCTCTCTCTCCTGCTGCCATGTGAGACGTGCCTTGCTTCCCATTCCCCTTCTGCCATGATTGTAACTTCCTGAGGCCTCCTAACCTCTCTTTTTTTTTTTTTAGATGGAGTCTCGCCCAGGCTGGAGTGCAGTGGTGCGATCTCGGCTCACCGCCACCTCTGCCTCCCGGGTTCAAGCGATTCTCCTGCCTCAGCCTCCTGAGTAGCTGGGATTACAGGTGTGTGCCACCACTCCCGGCTAATTTTTTATATTTTTATTAGAGACAGGGTTTCACCAGGGTCAGGCTGGTCTCAAACTCCCGACCTCATGATCTGCCCACCTCGGCCTCCGAAAGTGCTGGGATTACATGCATGAGCCACCACACCCAGTCACTTCTTTTCTTTATAAATTACTCAATCTCAGGTAGTTCTTTATAGCTTTGTGAAAACAGACTAATACACTAGCTAAACATATCATTGCTTGATATCAGGTTAAATTTTGTCACAGGGATTTTTCTGTTTCTTAAGATCCAAAAAGGTAGACTCAAGCTTTTGTGGAAGTCCAAAACCCTCTCCCAAATATCTACAAATTCTGGAGGGGCTTACAGTCTCTTGTCCAATACGTCTTCAACTTTCTGCTTCCATGAGTGCTTTCTCTGTTCAGTGGAAAAATTGAAATTCAGCCTCTTCATAGTCCTCCCTCCACCAAAATACACGCACACAGAACATTTATGAAAGTAACAAAGTGAACACTGGACTATTCATTACACCTGTTTAGTGTCATTGCACCATCAGTCTATTTATGTATACTCATTTTGCTCCCGCTCATGGAATATGGCTGCTTGCTCACAACTTTAAAAACTCAGAGGAACATTGCTCATGGCATGTTGTAACAGACCCCTTGAATGCCCACATCACATCCCCTGGCTCAATTCTGAGACAGTTCTAAACCTACTTCACACTCTCAGCATCTTTCCTCAAGATCCTGCCATGTGTCTTTCTATATTCTGCTTTTTCTTTTCTTTTTCTTTTTTCCTTTCTCCATTTTTTTTTATTTTTTTTTAGACAGTGTATCACCTGTTGCCCAGGCTGGAGTGCAGCAGCTCAATCAAAGCTCACTGCAGCCTTACCCTCCTGGGCTTGAAGGATCCTCCTACCTCAGACTCCTGAGTAGCTGTGACTCCAGGCACACGCCACCATGCCTGGCTATTTTTTTTTTTTCTGTAGAAACAGGGATCTCCCTATCTTGCCCAGGCTGCTCTCTAACTCCTGCGCTCAAGTGATCCTCCTGCCTTTGCTTCCTAAAGTTCTGGGATTACAAGCATGAGCCATGGTGTCCAGCCTTTTTTTTTTTTTTTTTTTTTAAGAGACAAGGTCACACTCTGCTGTCCAGGTTGGAGTGCAGTGATCATAGCTCACTGCAGCCTTGAACTCCTGGGCTCAAGTGATCCTCCTATCTCAGCATGTGGAGTAGATGGGACTACAGGTGTGCATCACCACACTTGGCTAATTTATTTTAATATTATTATTTTTGGTAGAGACAGGGTCTCGTTTATTTGCCCAGGCTGGTCTGGAACTCCTGGCCTTAAGCAATTTGCCATCCTCAGCCTCCCAAAGGCCTGAGCCACTGTACCTGGCCTTTATTTATTTATTTATTTTATTATTATTATTATTGAGACGGAGTCTCGCTCTGTCACCAGGCTGGAGTGCAGTGGCGCAATCTTAGCTCACTGCAACCTCTGCCTCCCAGATTCAAGCGATTCCTCTGCCTCAGCCTCCTTAGTAGCTGGGACTACAGGTGCACGCCACTACGCCCAGCTAATTTTTTGTATTTTAGTAGAGATGGGGTTTCACCATGTTGGCCAGGATGGTCTCAATCTCCTGACCTCGTGATCTGCCCACCTTGGCCTCCCAAAGTGCTGGGATTACAGGCATGAACCACCTGGCCCATTTTTTAATTTTTTTAAGAAACAGTGGTCTGGGCACAGTGGCTCACCCCTGTAATCCCAGCATTTTGGGAGGCCAAGGTGGGCAGATCACATGAGGTCAGAAGTTTGAGACCAGCCTGGCCAACATGGTGAAACTCCATGTCTACTAAAAATACAAAAATTAGCCAGGTGTCATGGCATACGCCTGTAATCCCAGCTACTTGGGAGGCTGAGGTAGGAGAATCACTTGAACCCAGGAGGCAGAGGTTGCAGTGAGCAGAGACTGCACACCACTGCACTCCAGGCTGGGCAACAGAGCGAGACTCTGCCTCAAAAAAATAAAACAATAAAAAAAAAATAAACAGAAATAAGGAAGGAAGGAAGGAAAAAAAGAAGGAAAGAAAGAGGAAGAAAGGAAGAAAAAGGAAGGGTGGGTGTCGGCCGGGTGCAGTGGCTCATGCCTGTAATCCCAGCACTTTGGGAAGCCGAGGTGGGTGGATCACCTGAGGTTGGGAGTTTGAGACCAGCCTGGCCAACGTGGTAAAACCCCATCTCTACAAAAACCACAAAAATTAGCCGGGCATGGTGGCGCATGCCTGTGAGTCCCAACTACTTGGGAGGCTGAGGTAGGAGAATCACTTGAACCCAGGAGGTGGAGGTTGCAGTGAGCCAAGACTGTGCCATAGCACCCCAGCCTGGGCGAGAGAGTGAGAAAGAAAGAAAGAAAGAGAGAGAGAGAGAGAGAGAGAGGAGGGAAGGATGGGAGGGAAGGGAGGGAAGGAATGAAGGAAGGAAAAGAAAAAGAGGGAAAGAAAAGAAACAGTGTCTTGCTTTGTCACCAGGCTGGAGTGCAGTGGCACAATCACAGCTCACTGCAACCTCAGTCCTCCCACCTCAGTTTCCAGAGTAGGTGCATGCCACCCCGCACCAGGTTAATTAATTATTTGGTAAAGATGGCTCCCATTTTTTTCCCCAGGCTGGTCTCAAACTTTCTGGCCTCAAGAGAGCCTCTAATGTGCTGGGATTACAGGTGTGAGCCAGGGCACCCAGCCTGCTGCTTTGTTTTTTTTTTTTTTTTTTTAACACCACTGAGCTCTCCTTTAACACCACTGAGTGCATCTTCTTCCCAACACACCCCACAAAGCAAAATAAATCCTCAATTAATAGAGGAAGTCAATGGGTAACTGCGGCAATCTCCCAGCTTCCAGGTGGGCTGTTCTAGGAGGCATTCTGCACCCTTCTCTAGGAGGCAACCTACACCTCTAGGAGGCTCATAGAAGTGAGCGCTTGTTGCCTACAGCAGCCACTTTAATAATATACCCCTGGCTTGTCCATTTTCACTGTCTCTCTCCCTGTTCTGTCATCCTTGCTTCCTTCCAAATAAGCTACCTGCACCTAAATCCTTGTCTTGGGATCTGCTTTTGGGGAAACATTGCTTGTATTACTGTTTGATATATAATTTTAGTTTTTGTATTTTAACTTTTTATGGATGTCCTTTCGTAAGGGGCTTGCCCTCAAGTCTAATTACTTATTGGGTCTTCTTCTGTCAGCTGTGAGTTGAATAAAGAGACAAGGCAAAGTAATGTTGCTAAAAGTGCTCAAAGCTTCATCCTAAAAGAATATTCAAGAGGTCAGAACTAGGACAATATTAAAGAAGCTATCAACATAGAGGGTGAAATAAGTGAACTTGGTCTTTTTTGTTCTTTCCTTTTTTGAGACAGGGTCTCACTCTGTCACCCAGTCTGGAGTGCAGTGGTGCCCTCACACTTCACTACAGCCTCAACCTCCTGGGCCCACGCAATCTTCCCACGTCAGCCTCCCAAGTAGCTGGGACACAAGCATGTGCCACCACGCCCAGCGAATTGTTTTATTTTTGTAGAGACAGAGCCTCCCTATGTTACCCATGCTGGTCTCAAACTCCCAGGCTCAAGTGATGCGCCTAACTTGGCCTCCCAAGGTGCTAGGATTACAGGTGTGAGTCACTGCACCAGGACCATCTTTTTTTTTTTAAACATTGCAATCCTTCTAAACAAAAACTTACATGCTACTTCAGTATACAAAAGTGGTGGCGGGCGCCTGTAGTCCCAGCTTCTAGGGAGGCTAAAGCAGGAGAATGGCGTGAACCCAGGAGGCGGTGGAGCTTGCAGTGAATGGAGATCACGCCACTGCACTCCAGCCTGGGCGACAGAGCGAGACTCTGTCTCAAAACAAAAAAAAAGTGGAATCCTGAGGCGTATGCGTCCTCTCTCTTGCTCCTCAACCACAGCTCCCAAGGCACCTGATAGAACTCTGAAGCCCCTAGGCAAACAGTTTGAAAACTATTGTGCTAGACAAGCAGCTACAGCCTAGCGGGAGAGCAAAGGAGGACACAGATGTGAGAGTTGGTAGGCCGGGCGTGGTGGCCAGGTGTGGTGGCTCACGCTGTAATCCCAGCACTTTGGGAAGCTGAGGCAGGCGGATCACCTGAGGTCAGGAGTTTGAGACCAGCCTGACCAACATGGAGAAACCACAACTCTACTAAAAATACAAAAACTTAGCTGGGCATGGTGGTGGCACATGCCTGCCGTCCCAGCTACTCGGGAGGCTGAGGCAGGAGAATCTCTTGAACCCAGGAGGCAGAGGCTGCAGTGAGCCGAGATCGGGCCATTGCACTCCAGCCTGGGCAACAGAGCGAGATTCTGTCTAAAAAAAAAAGAAAAAAAAAAAAGAAAATAAGGTTGCAACACCCACATTTGTGTCGTTTGCCTTACATTTTTGAGAAGCTTAGAATCATAATTGGGGACCAGGCTTGGTGGCTAACTCCTGTAATCCCAGCACTTTGGGAGGCTGAGGCCGGCAGATTGCTTGAGTCCAGGAGTTTGAGAACAGGGTGTGTGACATGGCAAAACCCCATCTCTACAAAAATACCCCCAAATAAATATAAAAGTTAGCCGAACATGGTGGCACTTGCCCATAGCCCAGCTACTTGGGAGGCTGAGGCGGGAGGATCACATGAGCCCAAGAGGCAGAGGTTGCAGTGAGCTGAGATCACACCACTGCACTCCAGCCTGGGCAACAAAATAAGACCCTGTCTCCAAAAAACAAAAAAACAAAAAAAATAACCATAATTGGTCCATTTACAGTTAGTGCTAGATAGTGCTAATGTTACATATAAGTCCCTTTGCCTCAAGCCCTACACCAGACATCCTCTTGACCTGAGCATCTTCACCTTCTGTGCCATCTTATTTAGAGTGACAACACTCTGCCACGTTTTCAGACCCTTATCTATCAGAGTCAATAAAGTTCTGTGGTTCTTCTCCGGCTATCACATTTAAGTTCCTCAACAAATGAATAAACAAACAAGCAAAACCTGAGGCCAAGAGAAATTCTAGTTGAAGAATTTAACCTAATGGGAAAAATTAAGTTAGAGGGGCTGAGATTATGAAAGTTCCCGTGAATGTCCTCATAAAATAAATAAAAACTAAAGATATGCTCTTTGGATAGACAGAATAGCATAGTGGATAAGGGCAAAGACTCGGGAGCCAGGCTGCCTTGATTCAAATATTGCTTCTGCTAACTACAAACTGTGTGATCCTGGTAAAGCTACTTAACCTTTCTATGCCTCAGTTTCCTCCTTTGTAAAAGTGGGTAAAAATATCTGCCTCAGAGGGATGTTGAAAGAATTAAATAACTTAAAATATGCTTAGAGCAGTGTGTGGCACATAGTTTCTTACGTTTTTTCTTTTTAACTATTTATTTTGATATAAAGAAGGTTAAAGAATAGTACAAAGAACTCCCTGTATCCGTTATTAACATTCCCTAAATATCAACATTTATATTAGCTATCAATCGCTCTCTGTCTTACCATTCTATTCAACATTGTACTGGAGATCTAGCCAGAGCAATAAGGGGAGAAAAATAAATAAAGTATATATAGGACAAAAATTAAACAGTAAAACCCTTTTTATTTGTGAATGTCATAAAAATCTGAAGGAATCTACATTTGAAAGGTAGAACTGATTGTCTTCGTTCATTTTTGTGCTGCTATAACAGAATATCTAAGGCTGAGTAATTTAAAATAAACAGAAATTTATTTGGGTCATGGTTCTGGAGACTGGGAAGTCCAAGATTGAGGGGCTGGCATCTTGTAAAGGCCTTCTTGCTGCATCATCTCAGGGCAGAAGGCAAAAAGACAACAGAGAGAGAGAAAGGAGAGAGAGAGAGAGAGAGAGAGAGAGAGAAGGGGTTCAAACTTGAATCTGCCCTTTTTTTTTTTTTTTGAGATGGAGTCTCGCTCTCTCGCCCAGGCTGGAGTGCAGTGGCCAGATCTCAGCTCACTGCAAGCTCCGCCTCCCGGGTTTATGCCATTCTCCTGCCTCAGCCTCCGGAGTAGCTGGGACTACAGGCGCCCGCCACTACGGCTGGCTAGTTTTTTGTATTTTTTTTTTAGTAGAGACGGGGTTTCACCGTGTTAGCCAGGATGGTCTCGATCTCCTGACCTCGTGATCCGCCCATCTCGGTCTCCCAAAGTGCTGGGATCACAGGCTTGAGCCACCGCGCCCAGCCTGAATCTGCCCTTTTATAACAAACCCATTCCTGAAATAATGAAGTTGCTCCTGTGATGATGGCCTTAATCCATTCATAGAGTTGGAGCTTCATGGCCTAATCACCTCTCATTAGGCTCCACTTCTCAATAATGTTACATTGAGGATTAAGTTTCCAACATATGCTTTTTGGAGAATACATTAAAAACATAGTATTCTATCCTTGTTCCCCCAAATTCACATCCTTCTCACATGAAAAATATATTCATTTCATCCTAATAACACCACGTCTTAAATCATTCCTGCACCAATTCAAAAGTCCAAAGTGCAGTGTCTCATCTACATTAGATATGGGAGAGACTCATGGCACAATTCATTCTGAGGCAAACTTCTTTCAGCCTTGAGCCTGTGAAATCAAACAAGTTCCACTATGCGATGTCCTAATGGGGACTCTGGTGCCTCCAGGATACTCTCTGCTGTGGCTCTGACCCTACACCACATTTCTGCCTGGGCCCCCAGGCTGTCCGAGATATTCCTTGAAATCTAGGTGAAGGCCCATAGCTTGCACCCTCTTGGCATCTGCAGAGTTGGCACCATGTGAATACTGCCAAGATTTAGAGCTTGCGCCCTCTGGAGCAGCAGCACATGCTGCACCTGGCCACACTTGAGCCAGGGCTGGGGTGGCCAAGGAGTGCTGTGCAGGGAGCAGAGACTTGAGGGAATGCAGGTAGTAAATGCTGATCATCTGCTGGTGCTTCTCTGGAAAGCTCACCCTCAATACCCTGCTCTCGCTTGTGATGGGAGGGGCAGCCTCATCCTCTCATTGTCTTGATTGATAGCACCTGACTCCTTTCCAGCCCTACTAATCTCTTTAGTAAACAGTTGCTTTGCCACACCTTTGGTTTGCTCTCCTAAATATGGCTTTTCACTCTTTACATGGCCAGAATGGACATTTTCCAAGTCTTTCTATTCTGCTTCCCTTTTAAGTGATAATCACCATCTTTAAATCATGTGTGTCCTCTCTAAATTTACCACATATAGTTAAGAGAAGCCACACAGCTTCATGATGCTTTACTTCTTAGATTTTACTTCAGCCAGATATCCTAGTTCATGGTTCTTAAGTTCTGTCTTCCATAAAGCCCTTGGGCACGGACACAATTCAGCTAACTTCTTTGCCACTTTATAATAAGGATGACCCTTTTTTCAGTTTCCAGTACCTTGTTCCTCATTTTCATCTGAGACTCATCAGAATAGTCTTCACGGTCCACATTTCCACCAACATTCTGGTCACGACCCTTTAAGTAATCTCTAAGCAATTTCAGACTTTCCTAACAGCTATTTTCTTCTTCTGAGCCTTAATGCTCTGTACAGTTTTTTTTTTTTTTTCCTAGGCTTCTCCTCCAAAATCTTCAGCCTCTACCCATTACCCACTTTCAAAGTCACTTCCACATTTTCAGGTATTTGTTATAACAATACCCCACTTCTCCGGTACCAATTTTCTATTTTTGTTCTTTTGTGCTACTGTAACAAGAGGCCCAAGAACAGAAGTTTATTTGGCTCATGGTTCTGGTGGCTGGTAAGTCCAAGACTGAGAGGCTGGCAAGGGACTTCTTGCTGTGTGATCTCATGGCAGAAGGGAAGAGGGCAAGAAAGAGAAAAGGGCACTGAACTCACCCTTTTACAATGAACCCACTTTTACAATAATGAACTCACTTCCATGATAACATCACTAATCTATGTATGAGGGTGGAGCCCTCGTGGCCTAATTGCCTGTCATTAGGCCTTAGCTGCCAACACTGCTGCATCGGGGATTAAGTTTTCAATACATGCTTTTGGGGGAATACATGCAAACCATAGCATTAAAAGTTGAATTTAGCAAGATCGTAGGATACAAGGTCAATAACCAAATATTAATTGTATTTTTATATACTAACAATAAGCAATTGGAAAACAATTTTTTTTAATCGAGATATAATTCTTGTACCATAAAACTCACCATTTAAAATTATACAATACAGTGGGTTTTTTTTTTTTTTTTTTTTTTTTTTGAGACGGAGTCTCCTTCTATTGCCCAGGCTGGAGTGCAGTGGCACAATCTAGGCTCACTGCAACCTCCGCCTCCTGGGTTCAAGCAATTCTCCTGCCTCAGCCTCCCGAGTAGCTGGGACTACAGGCACGCCCCATCACGCCAGGCTAGTTTTTTCGTATTTTTAGTAGAGACGGGGTTTCACCATGTTGGCCAGGCTGGTCTCGAACTCCTGACCTCGGCCTCCCAAAGTTTTGGGATTACAGGCATGAGCTATCGTACCCATCCAGTGGTTTTTAATATGTACATAAAATTGTGTAACCATCACCAGTATCTAATTCTAGAGCATTTACATCATCCTAAAAAGAAATCTCTTATCTATTGGCACTTGTTCGTCATTTACCCCTCCCCACAGTTCCTGTCAATGACTAATCTACTTTCTGTTTTTATGGATTTGCTTATTCTGACATTTCATAAAAATGGAATCACCCAATATATGTGGGCTTTTGTGTCTGGCTTCTTTCACTTACTGAAATGCTTTCAAGGTTCACCAATGTTGTGGCATGTGTCAGCACTTCATTCCTTTTTATAACTGAATAACATCCCCTTGTATGTATATACTACTTTTTGTTTATTCACTCATAGGTTGATGAACATTTGGGTGTTTCCACTTTTTGGTTATTATGCATAATGCTGCTATAAACATTTGTGTGCAAGTTTTTATGTGAACATATGTTTTCAGTTCTCTTGGAAACATAATTGGAATTCTCTTGGAAAGAAAGTTGGAAAATTAAATTTTAAAGATGTCATCTGGAACAGTATAAAAAGACATTAAGTACTTAAGGATGAATTTAACAAAATATACGTAACACCTATATACTGAAACCTATAAACATTGCTGAGATAAATTTAAAAGATTTTAATACATGAGAAAACATACTATGGGCTGGGCACAGTGGCTCACACCTGTAATCCCAGGATTTTGGGAGGCTGAGGCAGGCAGATCATTTGAGGTCAGGAGTTCGAGACCAGCCTGGCCAACATGGTGAAACCCTGTCTCTACAAAAAGTACAAAAATTATCTGGGCATGGTGGCATGCACTTATAATTCCAGCTGCTCAGGAGGCTGAGGTAGGAGAATCACTTGAACCTGGGAAGCAGAGGTCGCAGTGAGCTGAGATCGCACCACTGCACTCAGCTTGGGCGACAGAGCAAGACTTTGTCTAAAAAAAAAAGAAAATACTATGGATTGTTTAATTTAACACATGTAAGATTTTCTATAAATTAAATGCAATTCTAGTCAAATTTTCAGCAGTCTTTTGATTTAGAAATTGACTGGCTAATTCCAAAATGTATGCAAATGTTAAATGTATTAAATAGCCAAAAAATTTTTGGGAAAGAATGAAGTTTCAGAACTTAGACTACTTCTTTTGAAGACTTATGACAAGGCTACAGTCATCAAGATAATGTGATACTGATATAAGGATAAACAATGATGAGTGAAACAGAACCCCATACGTGTGATCAATTGATTTTCAGCAAAGGGACCACGATAATTCAGTGGAGAAAGGACAGCCTTCTAAAGATGTGTTTCTTTTTTTTTTTTTTTTTTGAGACGGAGTCTTGCTCTGTCGCCCGGGCTGGAGTGCAGTGGCCGGATCTCAGCTCGCTGCAAGCTCTGCCTCCCGGGTTCAGTCCATTCTCCTGCCTCAGCCTCCCGAGTAGCTGGGACTACAGGCGCCTGCCACCTCGCCCGGCTAGTTTTTTGTATTTTTTAGTAGAGGTGGGGTTTCACCGTGTTAGCCAGGATGGTCTCGATCTCCTGACCTCGTGATCCGCCCGTCTTGGCCTCCCGAAGTGCTGGGATTACAGGCTTGAGCCACTGCGCCTGGCCTAAAGATGTGTTTCTAAAAGAACTACATAGTTGCAAGGAAGAAAATACACTTCAGTACCTACCTGATAAACATAAAAATTAGACTTACATGTAAAAGCTGAAGTTATAAAGTGACTAGAAGAAAACATTAAAAAAAAATCTTCTGGCTGGGTGCGGTGTCCCAATATCTGTAATCCCAGCACTTTGGGAGGCTGAAGCTGGCAGATTGCCTGGGCTCAGGAGTTCATGAACAGCCTGGGCAACACAGTGAAACCCTGTCTCTACTAAAATACAAAAAAAAAAATAGCCGGGAGTGGCGGCGTGTGCCTGTAGTCCCAGCTACTCGGGAGGCTAAGGCAGGAGAATTGCTTGAACCCGGGAGGCGGAGGTTGTAGTGAGCCGAGATCATGCCACGGCACTCCAGCCTGGGCGACAGAGTGAGACTCCGTCTCAAAAAAACAAATAAACAAACAAAAATCCTCACAACCTTGAGTACACAATGATTTCTTAAACATGAGTTCACCATGTTATTGGTTTTGCTGGCTATCCAAATAAATCTGGCTTTTCCTCCCACCAACCCTCATTTCTCGTGTCTGGTTTTTGAGCAGCAAGCAGCCAAACATAGGTTCAGTTACAAAATTTGGCACCCAACGTGGGGCTGTGTGCACTCTGGTGGTCTAGCCTGCCTGGTTTCCATGGATGGAGCAATTGGCGGCAGCAGTGCACCAGGGGTTACCTGTTCATGTTATCGGGCAGAGCAACAACCGCTTATGAGTGCCAGTTGCTGCTCATGGCTAGCTGCCCCTGTGGCTGGGATTCCAGGGGTGTCCTAGCAGCAACTGGAAATCTTTTGTTTTTGGGACCTTCTCTTCTGTCCCCTTCATGGAATCAGCAGCCTGTAACACTTTGGTGGTGCAAGAAGTCGTATCCAAGGGAGTTGATGGGCCCCAAGACTGGGTAAGTCAAACCAGGCACACACTGGAAATCCTCTGTCTATGCTATTTGAGCTTTTGTGTCATTTGGACCTAGCATGGGTTGCCTGTGTACCATTTGGTGTAAGATAAGATTCTTAAAGACAATTCTCCAGTGTCCCTTTTCAGGAATGAGTTTGGGAGTGCTCCATTTGTTTTGGTTTCTATGTGTTTATTAGTTTTTAAATTATTATTATTATTATTATTTATTTATTTATTTTTGAGACGGAGTCTTGCTCTGTCACCCAGGCTGGAGTGCAGTGGCACGATCTTGGCTCACTGCAACCTCCATCTCCTGGGTTCAAGCAATTCTCCTGTCTCAGCTTCCCGAGTAGCTGAGATTACAGGCAGGAGCTATCACACCCAGCAAATTTTTGTATTTTTGGTAAAGATGGTGTTTCACCATGTTGGCCAGGCTGGTCTTGAACTCTTGACCTCAGGTGATCCACCTGCCTCAGCCTCCCAAAGTGCTGGGATTACAAGCATGAGCCACCGGGCCTGGCCTAATTATTATTTTTAAATTTTATTTTATTTTTATTTTTGGAGATGGACTCTCGCTCTGTTGCCCAGGCTGGAGTGCAGTGGGGCGATCTCAGCTCACTGCAACCTCCACCTCCTGGGTTCAAGCGATTCTCCTGCCTCAGCCTCCTGAGTAGCTGGGATTACAGGTGCGCACCACCACGCCTGGCTAATTTCGTATTTTTAGTAGAGATGGGGTTTCACCATGTTGGTCAGGCTGGTCTCGATCTCCTGACCACATGATCTGCCTGCCTCAGACTCCCAAAGTGCTGGGATTACAGGTGTAAGCCACTGCGCCTGGCCTTAATTATTATTTTTTAAAAGAATTTCAGGCCTGGCACAGTGGCTCACACCTGTAATCCCAGCACTTTGAGAGGCCAAGGCAGGCAGATCACCCGAGGTCAGGAGTTTGAGACCAGCCTGGCCAACATGGTGAAATCCCGTCTCTACTAAAAATACAAAAATTTGCCGGGTGTGGTGGCTCGCACCTGTAATCCCAGCTACTCCAGAGGTTGAGGCAGGAGAATTGCTCGAACCCAGAAGGCGGAAGTTGCAGTGAGCCGAGAACGCGCCATTGCACTCCAGCCTTGGCAACAACAGTGAAACTCCGTCTGGAAAACAAAACAAACAAACAAACAAAAAAAAAAGAATTTCAGTTAGTTTATCTTGAGACATAGCTTACCTTAAAATTATATTAAAACAAACTTTAATTTTGAGCCATAAATTGATGGATTATTTTATCACAAGTAGTTCTTTATTTCTACTCACATTATTTTATTTTATTTTTACTTTATTTTATTTTTTACTCTTTTTTTTACTTTTAGGTTCAGAGGTACATGTGAAGGCTTGTTATATAGGTACACTTGTGTCATGGGGGTTTGTTGTACAGATTATTTCATCACCCAGGTATTAAGCCTAGTACCCAATAGTTATTTTTTCTGCTTCTCTCTCCTCCCACCCTCCACCCTCAAGTAGACCCTAGTGTCTGTTGTTCCCTTCTTTGTGCTCATGAGTTATTTAGCTTCTACTTATAAGTGAGAACATGTGGGATTTGGTTTTCTGTTCCTGCATTAGTATGCTAAGGATAGTAACCTCCAGCTCTATCCATGTTCCTGAAAAAGACACGATCTTGTTCTTTTTCATGACTGCATAGTGTTCCATGGTGTATAGGTACCACATTTTCTTTACCCAGTCTATCACTGATGGGCATTTAGGTTGATTCCATGTATTTACTATTGTGGATAGTGCTGCAATGAACATTCACATGCATGTGTTTTTGTGTTAGAATGATTTATATTCCTCTGGGTGTATATACCCAGTAATGAGATTGCTGGGTCGAATAGTAGTTCTGTTTTTAGTTCTTTGAGGAATCGCCATACTGCTTTCCACAATGGTTGATCTAATTCACATTTTTACCAACAGTGTATAAGTGTTCCCTTTCCTTTGCAACCTCACCAGCATCTGTTATTTTTTGACTTTTTAATAATAGCCATTTTGACTGTGCAAGATGGTATCTCATTGTGGTTTTGATTTGCATTTCTCTAATGTTCAGTGATACTGTTTTTTTTTTTTTTATATATATGCTTGTTGGCCACATGTGTCTTCTTTTGAAAAGTATCTGTTCATGTCCTTTGCCCACTTTTAATGGGATTGTTTTTCTCTCTTTTTTTTTTTTTTTTTTTTGAGATGAAGTCTTGCTCTGTCCCCCAGACTGGAGTGCAGTGGTATAATCTCATCTCACTGCAACCTCTGCCTTCCAGGTTCAAGCTATTCTTCCACCTCAGCCTCCCGAGTAGCAGGGACTACAGGTGCATGCCACCGTGCCCAGCTACTTTTTGTATTTTTAGTAGAGACAGCGTTCCACCATATTGGCCAGACTGGTCTCGAACTCCTGACCTCGTGATCTGTCCGCCTTGGCCTTCCAAAGTGCTGGGATTACAAGCATGAGCCACCGTGCCTGGCCTGATTGTTTTTCTATTATAGATTTAAGTTCCTTATAGATGCTGGATATTAGACCTTTGTCAGATGCATAGTTTGCAGATATTTTCTCCCATTCTGTAGGTCGTCTGTTTACTCCTTTGATAGTTTCTTTTGCTGTGCAGAAGCTCTTAAATTTAATTAGATCCCATTTGTCAACTTTTGGTTTTGTTGTGATTGCTTTTGGTGTCTTTGTCATGAACTCTTTTCCCATTCCTATGTCCAGGATGGTATCACCTAGGTTGCCTTCCAGGATTTTTATAGTTTTGGGTTTTACATTTAAGTCTTTAATCCATCTTGAGTTGATTTTTGTGTATGGTGTAAGGAAGGAGTCCAGCTTCAAACTTCAGCATATGGCTAACCAGTTATCCTAGCACCATTTATTGAATAGAGAATCTTTTCCCATTTCTTGTTTTTGTCAGCTTTGTCAAAGATCTTATGGTCATAAGTGTGTAGCCTTGTTTCTGAGCTCTCTATTCTGTTCCCTGGGTCTATGTGTCTGTTTTTGTACCAGTACCATGCTGTTTTGCTTACTGTAGCCCTGTAGTATAGGTTGAAGTTGAGTAATGTGATGCCTCCAGCTTTGTTGTTTTTGCTTCGGATTTTTTTTGTTCTGTATGAATTTTTAAATAGTTTTTTCTAATTATGTGAATAATGTCATTGGTAATTTGATAGGAACAGCATTGAATCTGTAAATTGCTTTGGGGAGTATGGCCATTTTCATGATATTGAATCTTCCTATCCATGAGCATGGGATGTTTTCCATTTGTTTGTGTCTTCTTCGATTTCTTTTGAGTCATGTTTTGTAATTCTCATTGTACAGATCATTCACCTCCTTGGCTAGCTGTATTCCTATGTATTTTATTCATTTTGTGGCAATTGTGAATGGGATTGCCTTCCTCATTTGGCTCTCAGCTTGGCTGTTGTTGGTATATAGGAATGCCAGTGATTTTTATACGTTGATTTTGTATCCTGAAACTTTGCTGAAGTTGTTTGTTTATCAGCTGAAGGAGCTTTAGGGCTGAGACTATGGAGCTTTCTGCTTATAGAATCATTATCTGCAAACAAGGGTAGTTTAACTTCCTCTTTTCCTACTAGGATGCCCTTTATTTCTTTCTCTTCCCTGATTGCTCTGGCTAGGACTTTCAATACTATGTTGAGTAGAAGTAGTAAGAGAGAGGAATCCTTGTCTTGTGCCAGTTTTCAAGGGGAATACTTCCAGCTTTTGCCCATTCGGTATAATATCAGCTGTGGGTTTGTCATAGATGGCTTTTATTATTTTGAGGTATGTTCCTTCAATACCTAGTTCATTGAGCGTTTTTTAACATGATGGATGTTGAATGTTATCAAAAGCCTTTTCTATATCTATTGAGATAATCATGTGGTTTTTTACTTTAGTTCTGTTTATGTGCTAAATCACATTTACTGATTGGTGTGTGTTGAACCAAATTTGCATCCTGAGGATGAAGCCTACTAGATCATGATAGATTAGCTTTTTGATGTGCTGCTGGATTTGGCTTGCGAGAATTTTGTTGAGGATTTTTGAATCCATGTTCATCAAGGATATTGGCCTGAAATTTTCTTATTTACGTGTTTCTCTGCCAGGTTTTGGTATCAGAATCATGCTGGCCACATAGAAAGAGTTGGGGAGGAGTCCTTCCCTTTCAATTTTTTGGAATGGTTTTAGTAGAAGTGGTACCAGCTCTTCTTTATACATCTGGTAGAATTTGGCTGCAAATCCGTCTAGTCCTGGGCTTTTTTTGGTTGGTATTCCTGATTCAATGTAGGAGCTTGCTATTGGTCTGTTCGGGGAATCAATTTCTTCCTGTTTCAGTCTTGGGAGGGTGTATATATCCAGGAATTTATCCATCTCTTCTAGGTTTTCTAGTTTGTGTGCACATAAGTGTTCATAGTAGTTTCTGATGATTATTTTTATTTCTGTGGGATCAATGGTAACATCTTCTTCATCATTTCTTTCTTTCTTTCTTTTTTTTTTTAATTTGAGATGGAGTCTCACTCTGTTGCCCAGGCTGGAGTGCAGTAGCACCGTGTCGGCTCACTGCAACCTCCATCTCCTGGGTCCAAGCAATTCTCCTGCCTCAGCCTCCTGAGTAGCTGGGATTACAGGTGCCTACCACCATGCCCAGCTAGTTTTTATATTTTTAGTAGAGATGGGTTTCACCTATGCTGGGCTGTGCTGGTCTCAAACTCCTGACCTCAGGTGATCCACCCACCTCGCCCTCCCCCAAAGTGCTGGGATTACAGGCATGATCCACCGCGGCTCAGCCTCCTTTTTTTGAGACCAAGTCTTGCTCTGCTGCCCAGGCTGGGAGGCGGTGCGACCCCGCTCACTGCAATTCCTCTGCCTCCCAGGAGCCCGAGCGAGCCTCCTGCCTCAGCCTCCCAAGTACCTGGGATTACAGGCATGCCACCACACCTGGCTAATTTTGTATTTTTAGTAGAGACAGGGTTTCACCCATATTTAGCTGTGGGCTGGTCTTGAACTCCTGATCTTGTGATCCACCACCGGGCTTCCCAAAGCTTAGATTGCAGGCCTGAGCCACCATGCCCAGCCCCCTTCATCATTTCTAATTGTGTTTATTTGGATCTTCTCTCTTCTTTTTAAAAATTATTTAAAAACAGAAAAGTTCAAAGGCATGCTAGATTTTTCTGGGACTCCAGCTGGTTATACATTATGGCTCATTTTTGTGCACATTTTAAACTGATAGGCAAATTATGGCAAGAAAATTCTGAGTTCAAATGGTTAACCTGCAACTATAGAGTTAAGTAGAGTCTTTTAAATTTCTCTATTTCTCTCTTTTCTGTCTCCTTTGGGTTTTTGGGTTTTTGTTTGTGTGTTTGTGTTTGTTTTGAGATGGGGTCTTTCTCTGGTGCCCAGGCTGGAGTGCAGTGTCACCGTCTCAGCTCACTACACCCTTGACCTCCTGGGCTCAAGCGATCTTCCTACCTCGGCCTCCTGAGTAGCTGGGACTACAGGCATGTGCCACCATGCCTGGCTAATTTTTGCTTTTTTTCTGTAGCGGTTTCACCCTATTGCCCAGGCTGGCTTCACATTCCTGAGCTCAAGCAATCTACCTGCCTTAGCCTTCCAAAGTGCTAGGATTACAGGCATAAGCCACTGTGCCTGGCTGTTTTCCTGGCTACTTTGAATCTGCTGTTATTAAGTTACTGCTATTGAGATAAAGCTCACTAATTCAAGGATACCTGGAAATTTTGTTTTTCTTATACAGTTCAGCCAGTTCTAGCTAAAATGTAAACATTGGAAACTCATTTGAAGCTGAAGGAAAAAAGGGTAAGAGAGGTTTTAAAAATAAACTGCCAGAAAGAATAAATAAAAAATACAAAAAAAGATAAAATAAATAATAAATACAAAATATGAAAAAAAATAAACTGCCACGAAAATGACTTTTCCCAAAAATTTGGCCTACAGCCTTCATTGAATTACCAATTGAGGCAAACAAAGTTTAACCACGTGAACGGGTTCCAATTTTGTCAGAAATAATTTGGATCTAGCCATCTTTTGTAAACTGGTTAGTTTGTCTTTCTATCTCATGGCTAGATTACCAAGGTAAAAGCTATAGGATCTTTATACGTGTGTGTATATATATGTTTAGGCATGTTTGTATCTTGTACATGTATTATGATATAAGTTGTGTCTACATGGTACCAAAATGGATTATAAATAAAAGAGCACTGATAAATTAAGTAAGTAAGTCCAAGTGTTTTTCAAGTTCATATGACTTAAGTAAATCTTTAATAAATAAGCTGGTTTAAAAATTATTGGTAAGATAAAAATGTCTTCAGAATTGTCAACATACACTTTTATCTCAGTTTATTGACCAAACAGTTTTGTATTTGTCTCTGCTAGATATATTAAGATGTCAGGGTTTGACACAAAGATTATAAGAGTATAAACCAAGTCAAAATGAGAATAATCTTTGTGTGTGTGTGTGTGTGTGTGTGTTTTGATACATAAGACTATTTTAGGATTGTTGGTTCAATGAAAACACCTGAATCTTCTGAGTTATTAGCAACTTGCTCATGTGTTTCACTTTAAGATTTTTACCTAGGGGAATACTTGATGTTCACAGATTTTAAAAATGGTTAATAGGAAAATAACTTTAAATAATGAGTAGCTTTGGCTGGGCGCAGTGGCTCACGCCTGTAATCCCAGCACTTTGGGAGGCCGAGGCGGGAGGATCACGAGATCAGGAAATCGAGACCATCCTGGCTAACACGGTGAAACCCCGTCTCTACTAAAAACACAGAAAATTGGCTGGGCGTGGTGGCGGGCGCCTGTAGTCCCGGCTACTCGGGAGGCTGAGGCAGGAGAATGGCGTGAACCTGGGAGGCGGAGCTTGCAGTGAGCCAAGATTGCGCCACTGCACCCCAGCCTGGGCGAGAGAGCGAGACTCCATCTCAAAAAAAAAAAAAATAATAATAATAGTAATGACTAGCTTTTTGTGATAGCTCAGTTTTTAGAAATAAAATAATCTAGATAAACTGTTAAAAATGAAAAAATTGTTACATGTAAATGTAACAAGTGCTTGTAGGTGAACTTTTTATGTAATTTAATGTCTCAAAATTATTTTAAATTAAATAACAAATGCTCATTGGATGTCTGGTTCACTACCAACTAAGAAAGTTTTGTGGTATAGGGTAACATGTTTCTAAAAATTGTGGCATAGTTTCATCTATAAAATGCTATTATCTGATAAATAGTTCAGGATTTCTTGCTTCCTAGATTTTCATTAAAATTTAAGGTTACTAAAAATAAAAATTCTAGTTAATACATAATTTTGTAAGTTATGTTCTAATGGAGAAAAAATTCTATATAATTTAGAGCTTATTTAAAAGTTATTTATGAAGGAAGGTAGAAAGGAACCAGTAAGAGAGGAAAGTATAAGAAAAGTTATGAATTAACAAAAATTTTGTTTTTGGCTGGACATAGTGGCTCACACCTGTAATCTCAGCACTTTGGGAGACCAAGGCAGGCAGATCATTGAGGCCAGAAGTTCAAGACAAGCCTGGCCAAAATGGTGAAACCCTGTCTCTCCTGAAAATACAAAAATTAGCCATGTGTGGTGGTGCTGTACTCCCAGCTACTCAGGAAGATGAGGCACGAGAATCACTTGAACCTGGGAGGTGGAGGTTTCAGTGAGCCGAGACTGCACCACTGCACTCCAGCCTGGGTGACAGAGCAAGACTCTATCTCCAAAAAAAAAAAAAAAAATTTTTTTTGGTAGAAAAGATTATAAAGAAAAAAAGATTGTATGTAAAAAAGGATTCTGTATGGCACATTTTTGTCTTAAAGTAATGTGATTATTTAAAAAAGAAAAAAATGTAGGACAAATCAGAGTGTCCAAGCAAGTCATGGGTGTTGTGTATGAGTTGTGATAAGGTTTGTGAAGGGGGATTTACAAGAGGAATTTTGTATGTAATTAAGTTGACTACAATTTAAAAAGAATTATTCATAATAGTCCTTGTAATATTGGTCCTCTATATTAAAACTAGATTTTCTTATGGTATTAATTTGATCTTAGTGAATTTTTTTTTTTTTTTTTTTTTTTGAGACGGAGCTTTGCTCTTGTTGCCCAGGCTGGAGTGCAATGGCGCAATCTCGGCTCACTGCAACCTCTGCCTCCAAGGTTCAAGCGATTCTCCTGCCTCAGCCTCCTGAGTAGCTGGGATTACAAGCATCTGCTACCAAGCCCAGCTAATTTTTTGTATTTTTAGTAGAGACGGCGTTTCACTATGTTGGCCAGGCTGGTCTCGAAGTCCTGACCTCAGGTGATGCACCTGCCTCAGCCTCCCAAAGTGCTAGGATTACAGGCGAGAGCCACCAGGCCTGGCCGATCTTAGTGAAATTATAAGACATTTTGATTTTTAATTCTGAAACCTATTTCTTTTGAAAACTTCTCAGATTCTTATCTTAGAAGTTCAGCTTTTGTTGTGTCTCACTGCTTTCAGCTTATTCTCCTGAGAAGGCCTGAAATGAGAAATCTCTCCTTCTGCTTTTTCATCAGCTTCTGTAACTTTTTTCCTCTGGTTCTAACTGTTGTTGTGGCCTAATGCTGAAAAGTGGTATCTTGAAGGTCTAAAACAGCAATGCTTTCCTCCAGTATAACTTGATTCTGTACTCTTGACTTTTCTTGATATGTCTAAATTTTTAAATGTAATTAGGAAACTTCTCACGCAATTACTGAGAGTCATGTATTCCCTTGCTATGCTATACTCATAACTTTGAAAACACTCTTCCTGTGTCTGATTAAGTTCAGGTACTTTATTCTTCAGGTTTGATTTCTAGGTTATCTAAATGAGCTTCTCATAAGGAGAAGCAATCACACTGCAGATGGTTTTTCTTTGCCTTTTTGGCAAATGGCTTAAGAAACAAGATTTTGCATTTTATTACGATAATTTCTGGCCTGGCACGGTGGCTCATGCCTGTAATCCCAGCACTTTGGGAGGTCAGTGTGGGCAGATCACTTGAGGTCAGGAGTTCGAGACCAGCCTGGACAACATGGCAAAATCCCGTCTCTACTAATAATATAAGTAGAGTAGAGCCAGGTGTGGTAGCGCGTACCTATAGTCTCAGCTACTTGGGAGGCTGAGGCAGGAAAATCCTTTGAACCTGAGAGGTGGAGGTTGCAGTGAGCTGGGATAGTGCCACTGCACTCCAGCCTGAGCAACAGAGCAAGACTCTGCCTCAAAAAAATAAAAATAAAATTAAAAAGATAATTCCTATATTGTCTGTAATAATTTTTTTGCTTCCTTAGGAAACTTGAGCTTTAAAAGAGAGAAGGCCAATCACAGTGGTTCATGCCTGTAATTCCAACACTTTGGGAGGCCAAGGCAGGCAGATCGCTTGAGCTCAGGAGTTTGAGACTAGCCTGGGCAACATGGTGAAACCCTGTCTCTACAAAAAAATATTAAAAAATAGCTGAGTGTGGTGGTGCACGCCTGTGGTCCCAGCTACTCAGGGGAGGCTGAGGTGGGAGGATTGCTTGAGACTGGGGGCAGAATTTGCAGTGAGCCGAGATTGTGCCACTGCATACCAGCCTGGGCAAGAGTGAGACCCTATCTCAAAAAAATAAAAATAAATAAAAGGGTTAAAATTTGTACCTTCATGTCACTTTTGTATTGCTCTTAAAGTATTTTGACTGTCATTCTTGGTTAAATGAATAACTATTCTGTTTTTATCAAATATTTTGAGGATTTTTACCTCTTTGACAAATGTCCTCAAAATCAAATAAACAGTGCTAATTCTTTCAACATGTAAAGCTTTTAGATAAGTCAATTTTGTAACCTTGCCTTTTGGTTTTTGGTTTTTGGCTCTTATGTTACTTAAAAGGGTGTTAAGGTGTTAAGGTCTACTCACCTCCATTCCCACCTGGTTTAGAATGATTAATTGGCTATAAGTTTTTTACTCTAAGTCCCTTGGCCATAGGGATCCCACCAAAGGACATGATGGACCTGGGACAGGTAGCCACACCATCCTGGCAACAACATGGGACAAAATAAAAGTTTAGCCATTGATGCTGCCTCTGGCATATCTTGATCAAAAAACAGAAATTTAAACTAAAAAATAAAGTCCTAAGCACCCCACCAATCAAATGGATCCCCCTTGACCAAGTGAACCCCCAAGAAAAAAACTAAAAAAAAAAAAACATAGTTCCCAGCCATGAGAGGACAGGAGGTCAGACACACCTTATTATACCCCTTTCCTTTTGTGGTTTAGACACAGCAACTGACCAGAGTTAACATTAAAACATAACAAATTATTTGTGGCAATAAGATACCAAAGTATAAATAAGACCTAAGGCCATGCCAGGCAAGAGTTAAGTCTCCACTCCAAGGAAAACATGGGTCGTATGTTACATATATGTTTGTACAATATGTATGTGTCAGGACCACCTTCATAAATATTTATAGTTCCTTCTGTAACCTGCTAAATATGTATATTTTGCCAACCTGTCATCATATCCCCACAGGAGCCCTGGCTACAATTGACAGTGAGGAATAGGTGTATTAACTTATGAATATGGGGGCCACATATTCTATAGCTAATACCTATCTATGCCCTGATTCACAGAAGACTCTGATGGTTATGAAAATGTCAGGGAAAACTTTGACGTGCTCCTTCCTTTAACCTTTAGATTGTCATCTTGGAGACCATGATCAATGGGAAAAACTGAAAAAAAATGAACCAAACTCGAAATAAATAATTTAGCAATTGCCAAATATGTTAAGACTCTAGGCACTATACTGAATTCTATTCATGAGTTTGCTTCTAGCAGGATCACTTATCCCACAAACATGGCCCTACATCCTTCTCAACTGGGAGATCAGGTCCTCCTAAAAACCTGAAAGGAACAAGGACCTGAACGTCAGCTTGCTACCAGGTTAAATGGTTTCATTTCACAGTTGCCCCACATCAGCCCTGTTCAACAGGGAGTAGCCAGATGAGAGACAACATCCCATTGTCCCTAATTCCACAAGATTGTGGAATGAACCTTTGACAGTGGAGAATTGTTGACAGTGAAATAGCAAAGAACTAACATAACTAAGTCAATTTTTGTTTAAGTGGCCTTTCCCCATTCCAGCTAATTTTAGAGCACTGAAATAATATGCAAAAACATAATCATGTAATTTTTACAACTAAGTCTGGGATTAAAGGGTAACTATCAAAACAACTAACTATGTTTTGTTAAAGATTTACAGGAGTGCCTTGTGAACTGACCAAGGACAAAGAAGTTTCCAACATCCTCTGACCCTCGCTGGTGCCCAGATATCTGCAGTCCTCGGTCACCTTTTGATCCCAGCCTCCTCCTCTTCGCTTTATTCCCCTCCCATAAAAACTTTCCAGCCAATTTGAAAATTTAAGATGGTGCTTTAGCACACTAGTTCACCATCTTGTCAGTTTTGCTGGTTTTCTGAATGAACGTGGTTTCCTCCCATCAACCCTTGTCTCTTGTGTCTGGCTTTTCAGCAGCAAGCAGTTGAACCTGGGTTCAGTTACAGTTATGCCGAAAGTAGAATAGAGAAGGAAATGGAAAATAGTGGATCAGTCCAGTAAGTACAATATTCAGCCAATAAGAATCACAGAAAAAGCAGAGAAAACAAAGGTAAAGAAACTAGCAAAAAACTACACAAGAATATTTTCTGGAATTGGAAGGCACGGATCTTTAGAGTAAAGGGAGGCATTGGGTGCCATGAACAATAAATGAAAACTTATCCCAAGCCTCAGAATCATAATTTTTTTTTTTGAGTCAGGGTCTCACTCCGTCATCCAGGCTTGAATGTAATGGTGCAATCTTGGCTCACTGTAACCTCTGCCTCCCAGGCTCAGTTGACCCTTCTGCCTCAGCCTCCCGAGTAGCTGGGACCACAGGCAGGCACCATCATGCCTGGCTAATTTTTTTTGTATTTTTGGTAGAGATGTTGTTTCACTGTGTTGCCCAGGCTGATTTTGAACTTCGAGCTCAAGAGATCCGCCTCCCAAAGTGCTGGGATTACAGGCATGAGCCATCGCACCCAGCTTTCTTTTTCTTTTCTTTCTTTCTTTTTTTTTTTTTTTTTTTTGAGACACTGTCTTGCTCTCTTGCTCATTCTGGAGTGCAGCGACCCAATCACGATTCACTGCAGCCTCAACCTCCCAGGCTCAAGTGATCCTCCCACCTCAGCCTCCAGAGTAGTATGGAGTTTGTACCACCGAGCTAATTTTTAAAAATTTTTTTTGTAGAGACAGGATCTCACTATGTTGCCTAGGCTGGTCTCAAACTCATGGGCTCAAGCCTACCTAAAGTGTTGGAATTAGAAGCATGAGGCACCATGCCTGGACAGAATCATGAATTTGAGATCACCAGGGATGAAAATATTTGAAAAGTTCCAGTGGGATAAAGGGCCATGTGCAAAGTCATGAAATCAGAATATTGTTAGAATTCTTTTGCAATCAAATGCTAGAAGATATTAGAGGAATATCTACAAAATGCCAAAGGAAATGATTATTAACCTAGAACACGATATACAGCCATATTATAAATCAAATGTGGGGTAAAGAAGACATTCAGGGATATGCTAGGACTGTGGGTTTGATCAGATCTTCTTCAGCTCCTTTCCATCTAGGTGAATCTGCCTTGGTCAGCTAAGGAGTAGGACCAGTTTCCCAAGCTGCTCTCAGTTTATTGTCTCTGATATAAGCACTTTAATCAGTTTATGGCTATTTAATGCTAAGAATTGTAGAAAAATGAACAGGGAAAATGAGTAAATAGTGAGATGTCACAAAGTTTTCAAGAAACATTAAGATATTAGCATTAGGTGTTATATGATATTTATATCACTTTACAGTTGACTTTTTATTTATTTATTTATTTTTTGAGACAAGATCTTGCTTTGTCACCCAGGCTGGAGTGCGGTGGCCCAATCTCGGCTCACTGCAACCTCTGCCTCTCAGGTTCAAGTGATTCTCCTACCTCAGCCTCCCAAGTAGCTGGGATCACAGGCTTAAGCCACCATGCCCGGCTAATTTTTGTATTTTTAGTAGAGATGGAATTTCACCATGTTGGCCAGGTTGGTCTCCAACTGCTGACCTCCAGTCATTCAACCACCTCAGCCTCCCAAAGTGCTGGGATTACAGGCATGAACCACCACGCCTGGCCTGAAATACTTTTTAAATATGCTTATATGAAAGAAAAGATCATATGGAAGGCACATGAAGGCCTAGAAACAGGCACATGATAGGGCCTTTGGTGGACAGAACCTAAAGTGATTCTCAGGGCTTGCTCACTTCTGGTATTTACTCCTTTGTAGAATCTTCTCCCGATGAGTTAATAAACCCATGGCTTGTTTCTAAGTAATAGAAGGTGATGAGATGTCATCTTGAAGACATCATATTATATAAGGCTTCATTTTTGCAGCAGGCACATTCTAGAGGTCTCTTTGCCGGCTTGACAGAGTGAGGGCCATGCGGAGGAAGCTGATGTGGCAAGGAACTACGGGTAGCTTCTAGGAACCGCAGGCGGCTTTTGGAGCTATGGTTGCCTTATTGTGTCCTGCCCATAAAGGGTTTCAGTCTTACAGATGCATCAGCATGAATTCTGCTAATAACTCAAGAGAGCTTTCACAGTGGAGGTTTCTATAGCAAAGCCTCCGGATGAAAACACCTTGACTCCAACCCTGGCCGACACTTTGATTCCGACCCTGTCAAAACTTAAGTAGAGGACTCTGCTAAGCTGTGCCTGGACTCTGACTGATAGAAACTGTGGGATGTGTGTTGTTCGAAGCTACTAATTTGTGGTATTTTGTTATGAAGCAATAGAAAACTAGTATAGTGTTCAATACATGCTAACTCGCATTGCCTAGAAAGACAAATACCGTATGATCTTACTTATATGTGGAATCTAAAAGAGTCATACTCCTAGAGCCTGTAAACCCAGAGACTCCAGAGGCTGAGCTGGGCAGATCACGTGAGCCCAGGAGTTTGAGGCTGCAGTGAGCTTCAGTGAGCGATGACTGCGGCACTGCACTCCAGCCCGGGCAACAGAGCGAGACCTTGTCTCTAAAAAAGAATTCAAAAGTCTTTTTCGTTCCATTGTCTGGATGTGCCACAGTTTATTTATCCATTCACCTACTTAAGAACATCTTGGTTGCTTCCAAGTTTTGGCAATTATGAACAAAACTGCTTACAAACACCTGTGTGCAGGTTTTTGTGGGGGCATGAGTTTCCAACTCTATTGGGTAAATAGTAAGGAGCATGATTGCTGGATGATATGGTGAGAATATGTTTAATTTTGTAAGAAACTACCACTGTCTTCCAAAGTGGCTATACCGTTTTGCATTCCCACCAGCAATGAACAAGAGTTCCTGTTGTTCCACATCCTCCCCAACAGGATGTTTTGTGGTGTTCGTGTTTTAGATTTGGGGCATACTAATAGGTGTGTAGTGACATCTCACTGTTGCTTTCATTTGTAATCCCCTATGATGTCAAACATCATTTCATATGCTTTCTTGCCATCTGCATCTCTTCTTCAGTGAAGTGTCTTAGTCTTTTGCCCATTTTTAAATTGGCTCGTTTGTTTTCTTGTTGTCGAGTTGTAAGAGGTCTTTGTTTACTTTTGGACACATTTTATCATACATGTCTTTTGCAAATATCTTATCACAAATGAGAAGACTGGGAGAAGTCTTCTCATTCTCTTGATAAAAGAAATTTTAAGGAGTATAAATATTAACATTTATGTCAACTCATTTAGATCCAAAAAAATTTAAGGTGGTCTAAATGTTTAACATTAAGTAATACTGAATAATAATCAATGTTCACTTACGTGTATGATACTTTGTATTACTTCTTTTAAGCTGGAAGTCTTGCTGTATTACTCATAATTTAGTATAACATTACTACTGACTTTTTTCAATTATGTATAGATATAGCTCAAAAAATAACTTTAGTATTAAGGAGTAATATATTTGCCTCAAACAATATATTAAATATTAAAATTTTGTTAAAGAAAATACCACGTTCACAACTGCAACTAAATTGTCTAAATAGAATGCTAGCCCCATTGGGTGAAAGAAATACATCGATATCATGCCATAAATATTGTCTGGAAAACACGCAATGTGTTGTTCAGATTTAATTAATATAATATATTTCATTGTATGCCATTATATGAGGAAGAATGCTTAAATGAAACAAGCAATAAATATTCACTTGGTATAAAGTTTATTTAAAATAAAAACATAATAAAGTTTTAGGAAAAATATGAATTTAAAAAATTGGTTGCTTTTTCAGATCACGAAAATACTGATACACGTGTATTGAAATACCTTAAACTGTTGAAGTGTTAGAGAAACATTTTTCAAAAAACAAAAAAAGCTGGAGGAGACACACAATATAAAAGAATGAAGGTACTGATATATGTCACACTTGTTTTAAAATGACCACACAGGCAGAACCTACACAAGAATTAAATTCTTTAAAAATACAGAAATGCTAGAGATTCCCCTAATAGTGTTAATGGCATACATAACATTCCAAATCAAATAACTAACAAAAATTTAATTCACATTCAATTAAAACAAAAACAATATGAGTAATGTGAAATTAAGTTTTTGTTAAGCACTGACAAACCTTTCAGCATTAAAAAGTCTCCCGTACATCTAGGAAGAGTATACACACATGAATTAGCTGAGAAGTAGAAAACTATGGATCAGAATTTTAGAGGCGGACTTGAAACCTAAGACATGGAAGAACTGTTGCTCTGCAGTTTTTAATTGTTCTGAGAGTTTTCTCTATGTATTCGCTCAGAGGGCATTAAAAGATGCAAAACTTGGGGCCGGGCACGGTGGCTCACGCCTGTAATCCCAGCCCTTAGGGAGGCCGAGGCAGGCAGATCAACTGAGGTCAGGAGTTTGAGACCAGCCTGGCCAACATGGCAAAACCCTGTCTCCACTGAAAATACAAAAATCTGCAAGGTGTGGTGGCAGGTGCCTGTAATCCCACCTACTCAGGAGCCTGAGGCAGGAGAATCGCTTGAACCTGGGAGGCGGAGGTTACAGTGAGCCATGATCACTCCACTGCACTCCAGCCTGGGGGACAGAGCGAGACTTCTGGGAAAAAAAAAAAAAGATGCAAAACTTTGACACAGCAGGCCGGTGTGGTGGCTCATGTCTGTAATTCCAGCACTTTGAGAGGCCAAGGTGGGCGGATTGCTTGAGCTCAGGAGTTGGAGACCACCATGGGCAACATGGTGAAATCCTGTCTCTACAAAAAACACAAAAATTAGCCAGGTGTATTGAGGCGCACCGGTAGTCCCAGCTACTCAGGGGGCTGAGGTGGGAGGATTGCGGGAGCCCCGAGGTTCAGGTTGCAGTGAGTTGTGATTGGACCACTGCACTCCAGCCTGGGTGGCACGGCAAGACCTTGTCGCAAAAACTTAAAAATAAAAATATTTTGACATAGCCAAAGTTTGCGCTCTCTAACTTTTTTTCATTATCAAAAGAGAATATTCTATATAGAATTGTCTGTCCTACCGAAGGTATAACCTTGTAAATGTGTATTTGTCTTTTTCAATCCAGTTCTCCTTTTATATCCACATTTTACTCATTTCTTAATTGTCATAAAGTGGAAAACTGATCTAATTATATATAAAACCTTGTGTCAAAATAGATTTAATGATTAACACTAATCAATTGCTGGAAGACAAAACACAAACAAAACAGATAAACCAAACAAAACAACAAATCTACCACCAAACTTACAACAGAAATAGCAAATGGTGAAAGCAACAGAAATATATGTGACTGATACAATGTTGAGATACTTTCCTTTAATCATTACAAGCATTTGTCAATAACAATTCTATCATATTTTACTTTTTATATTTAAAGTATCATGATCTCCACATTGGATGCTTTATAAATATCACAATCTTAATGATGAATTCTAGACTCAATCAAGTTAGAGCAACTGCTTTACACAAAATGATACAGTAGACAAATCCAGGCAGTTGCTTGGGTGGGTGGCGTTGTCACAGGTTCTGAAGCTAGCTTGCAGTTAGAATTTTGGGAGTCAATAGAAGTAAATGAATTCATGGAATATTTCAAATTATGATTCAGTAAAAGATGCATACATATCTTATAATTCTATTCATCATAAATGTGTTTCATATGTATATGAGAATACATCTAAATATATGTAACAGGTACATATATAAATGTACGTATATATGAGAAATGCTTGTAAATTTCTGTCCCAAACTTAGAATTACGTACAAGATCCCTGAATTTCATAATTTGAGGCAGTGTAATTTTATACACATGACATGGGACTAAAAAGTGTGCTCACTCATTCTAAACCCAGTTGTCACCAACCTGCTAGATTTTGGGCAAGCTATTCTTCCATGCCTTAGTGTGATTATAGCAAAGTAGAATTTGCCTGTAGCCCTTTAAAGAGGATTAAAATAAGTGCAAAGTGCGAAGTCACATGAGCAAAAGTGCTTATGTAAAGCCAAGACACAACAAATAGCAAGATTTTTATACGCAACCTGGGTAACTTTTAAAAGCAAGTTAGATTTCCTAATTAAATGTAAATGTTGCTAGATGATTTACTTGCAACACACAACAAAGAGACTGAGAATCTAAAAGGATAAAGTCTTTGGCAGTCTGTAATGATTAAGGACTTACTTTTATCTGCCTTAAAATGATGCATCTTAAAAGAGAGACATACACTCACACATGCACTGTAATCTGATTTATACTTTCTAAACTTTTAATTTGGTAGGTGTTATCAAACATGTGGGTTTGCAGTCTCACTCTTGTAAAAATTATAAAACAAAATAAATAATGATCATTTATAAATGATCCTAAATGATAAGAAAATGTAATGCCTGGAAAAAAAATAAAGCACAGAAATTTCTATTCCATTTTCCAGGAGTATGTTATTTCTTGAGCTCCTGGAAGAGGAAACAAACTCACATATACCTACATACCCACCCAGATAAATTTGTGTGCACATACTCCAGAAATTCATAGCTTATATGCTGCTACACTCTTAAGGAAAAACTGGTTATACATATGATTTAGAAGAAGAGGCAAAAAATGGGTTTAAATGATTATGGTGTTTTCCTTTTGTGTTCAGACATATTAAGAGATGCAAAAGGTTTCTGGTAACGTTAATCAATATTATTTTAAGAGGAGAAAAGCAAATTACTTTTTCCAGATTCTCAAACTATTATTTATGAAGTTTAACAAGTTTCAAAATAATCATATGTAGTTATATAGGGAGATAATTTTGCAACAAAGATGGGAGTATTTACTAATCAGTAACAGGGGCAACTTCATTAAGTTCTAGTGTCTCCTAGATTTGAGGTCTGTTTGTTTATTTGATAGCATAACAACCCTTGCAAATCCTTTTCATTGCAACCCTGTATCCTCTGAAGAACTAACTTCATAGCAAATAGTATTTTTTAGAACAAGAAAACTACTGACCCCACTATCTATAATAAAACATGTCTGACACCAAGAGTTAAGAATTAAACCCTGCAAAATATGATGACTGCTATGCAATAATTTAACATATAAAACCAAGTGATTATATTAAGGTCACAGATTTATACTGAAATGTCAAATTCTGTGAAGTATTTCTAACCCCCCAACAAAAAAATCCTAAGAAAGAGTCCAATATATTTTTGGATAATTTTTTTTTTTTTTTTTTTGAGACGGAGTCTCGCTCTGTCACCCAGGCTGGAGTGCAATGGTGCAATCTCGCCTCACTGCAACTTCCACCTCCCGAGTTCGAGCGATTCTCCCACCTCAGCCTCCCCAGTAGCTGGGATTACAGGCACCTACCATCATGTCCGGCTAATTTTTTTTGTATTTTTGTAGAGACGGGGTTTCACCATGTTGGCCAGGCTGGTCTCAAACTCCTGACCTCAGGTGATCCACCCACCTCTGCCTCCCAAATTGCTGGGATTACAGGCGTGAGCCACCGCACCCAGCCTGACTTTGGATAATCTTAATGGTTGGACATTCTTGCTTTTTTAATATTCAACACAAGAAATCTACAACCTTTATCTGTACAAAGGATCCACAGAGTTCACTAATTCTACCTATGCTCTTTATAACAAAGATTTTTTTGAACTATTAAAAAAATTACAAAAAAGTGCTTTCTTCTTAACTGCAAGGATATAGAGTCAAAAAATCTCTTGTCAAGCTGATAATGGTCAAATTCAGGTCCAAGATGCAGACAGAACTTCTGTGGTATAGTACATGGACTTATTCTTCCTTTATTCCTTGCAGTTTGTCATAAAAAGTTGGCTAGTCATGTCTTTTTTGGTTTAGGGAGAACAAACCATTCAAATAACATGAATTTCTCCTTCTTCTTCTTTTTTTTATTATTTTTTTAAATTTTTGAGATGGAATCTTGCTCTGTCGCCCAGGCTGGAGTGCAGTGGCGTGATCTCAGCTCACTGCAACCTCTCCGCCTCCCAGGTTCGAGCAATTCTCCTGCCTCAGCTTCCCAAGTAGCTGGGACTACAGGCATGCCCCACCATGCCTAGCTAATTTTTGAATTGTTAGTAGAGAACGGTTTTCACCATGTTGACCAGGCTGGTCTTGAACTCCTGGCCTCCCAAAGTACTGGGATTACAGGCATGAGCTACTGTGCCCGGCCTATGAAATAACACAAATTTCTTATACCAAGATGGCAAGGTAGTCAGTGAGATGGGAGAGACATAGATTTTTTAAATACCCTAAATCCTTTTGTGTACCCAGGATATGGAGGTGGTGGTGAAACACTGTGTTTTCGGGTCAGTGCCACTGCCTGTTCATAAGAAGGTAATCCTGCGTCCTCCACAGAAGGCGGCAATGGAGACAAGGCAGCCTCCTCATGTCTTCTGAAAATGATGGAGGGAGTGTGCCTCCCCCTTTCATAGACGGCTGACGAGCTAAGCAGAGAGACAACATTTAGGTCTAGGAAAGGTAGCATTTTTAGGTTGAGATGATGATATTTAAAAATCCAACTGACTATCTTAATAAACATTAAACACAATGTATTAACACAGCAGTTTTATTTTACCCCCAGACTCTGAAAGTCTTGGTACAGTGGAAAGACCAAGAGCTTTGAAGTCAGACATGGGTTTGAAATCTGATCCTGTCATTTCCCAGCTATGTGACCAAAGGCAAGTTACCAACCTCAATTTTCTCCTCTCTCAAATGGGGCTAATAACAGCTGTCTCCACAGAGTTGGTTTGTGTGGATTGAGCAAGATGCATGGAAAGCTTCTAGCAGTGTCTGGTGCACTAGAATAAGGACTCAAAACAAGTGAATTTCCTTTTCTCTTACTCCTGGATTAAAATTTTTTGAAAGTAGGATGTGAAACCAAAACCAAATTCAGGCTTTGTTGAAAGGTGGCACAGTTCCAGACCAAGGAAATAGATGTCACAGAGGTAATCACAACAGGTTGATGCCTGTCCCTCTCCTCCGTTCCCTCCTGCAGTCCTGCTGCCTGGCCAATCCTTCCTAAGCAGTACTTTCTTCATGTCATTCTTCTCAGAAGCCAAACCCGCAGCGTACTTCCGGCTGAGTCAAGTTCTAAGTCCTGTGCCTTCTCTTCAAAGCCTCTTTTATTGCAGCCGCACCTTATTTTTTACAGCTCTCTGCCCTACCAAGGCAGCTTCTTTACACTCCCCTGTATGGGCGGTAAGTTCTCAGCCCTTCTCTGTGCTTTCACTGGTATCATTCCCTTTCTCGAAATATCTTTTTCTCCCCTCTACTCTAATCTAAGCCTAACATTTAAAAAAATATATATGGATTGAGCATGCATCTTTATATATATAATGGATTTCCATGCATCTTGCTCAGGTCTCACCATTTTCACTAAACCTTGTCAGCCAATGAAATGCAACATGGGTCTGGGGTCTTAAACCTATGGTTTTCCTTTCTCACTTGTGAAGTACAAATTATGATTTAGACATTAATAAATCGATCTATTTAGGCTGTTTATAAAGTATCTATATATACATTAACCTCCTATAGTTATGGCTAATGAAATAATTAAGATGCATAGGGGATGGATAAGCCATTCTCTATGATGTGCTTATTTCACATTGCAGGCCTGTATTAAAACATCTCATGTACCCCATAAATACATATACCTACTATGTACTCCAAAAAAAAGGAAGAAGGGAAAAAAATGCATAGATAACCCCTAACTTCTAGTCAAAATTTATAATATTCTTCCCATCAAGAAACAGTTTAGCAGGCCCAAAATACTGTCAACTTTTCCAAAATAAATCAGTCAATATGTCTCTTAGAGCACCATTTTTCCTTTTGAGGTAATAATGAGATCTGATTTGGAGGGAAAGAGAGAGAAAAATTGCAGAGAAAGAAGAAAAGCAAAAGGTCTGTGTAAATCCAGGAACTGGATAATCGGCCCTTCAATAGTTGAGAGGTGACTGAGAGGATCACAAGTTTACTTAGAGGGCTCAACACAATTCCTCCTCTGTCAGAAGTCTGGAATGTATTCATGGTAGGCAGTCACTTGCCACATTCATTACCTCATGACGAAAAGTTCTATTTGTTGGCTTACAGGATAAAGGAGGAGACAGATATTTCATCTGAATGAATAAATTTTTCCATGTTGACTTTCAAAATTTAATGTATGGAAACAATGTGATAATTACATCAGTCATTAAATATCTACACAGTGTTTTCTTACACGTCACAATCTCACATGACTGAAATCAGAAAGTATGCACTAATATCATCTCCAACTGGCAACATCCTATGATGCCTGTTTCCCTCCACAAAATATAGGAACTAAGAAATGAAAAGGTCTTGTTTTTAATTTCTTGGCTTATTATTATTATTATTATTTGCGACTGAATTTCACTCCTGTTGCCCAGGCTGGAGTGCAATGGCATGATCTCAGCTCACTGCAACCTCCACCTCTCGGGTTCAAGTGATTCTCCTGCCTCAGCTTCCTGAATAGATGGGATTACAGGTGCTCGCCACCACACCTGGCTAATTTTTGTTTTTTGTTTTTTGGTTTTTTTTTTTAGTAGAGACGGGTTTTCACCATGTTGGCCAGGCTAGTTTTGAATTCCTGACCTCAGGTGATCCACCCGTTTCGGCCTCGCTCAAAACTCGTGTTGAAACTTAATCCTCTATGCAACAGTATTAGGAGGTGGGGCCTTTTGGGAGGCTTTTAGGTCACGAGGGTCCTGCCTTCATAAATGGATTAATGTTGCTGTAAAAAAAGGTTGCAGGAGTAGTGCCCTCTCTTTCTTCTGCTCTTCTGCCATCTGAGGAACAATGTTCCTCCCCTCTAGAGGATACGGTGTTCAAGGCACCATCTTGGAAGCAGAGACTGGGTCCTTATAAGATATACAACCTACTGGTTCGTCGATCTTAGACTTCCCAGCCTCCAGAACTGTGAGAGAGAAATTTCTGTTCCTTATAAATTACCCAGCCTTAAGTATTCTGCTATAGCAGCACAAATAGACTAAGATATCCCTATCCTCCCAGCCCAAGGTAATCTCTAATCTACTTTTTGTCTCTATGAATTTGCCTATCCTAGATATTGCCTATCCTAAGCATTACATATAAATGGAATCATACAATAGTTGTTCCTTTGTGTCTGGCTTCTTTCACTTGGTATCCTGTTTTCAAGGTTCATCCATATTGTAGCACACATCAGAACTTCATTCTTTTTTATGGCTGAATATTCCATTGCCTGGATACACCACATTTTGATGGACACTTGGGCTATTTTCATCAACCCTTATATATATTGAATAGTACTACTATGGACATTGGTGTACAAGTATCTGTTTGAGTTCCTGTTTTCAATGCTTTTGAATACAAATCTAGAAGTGAAATTGCTGGGTCATATAGTAATTCTACATTTAACTTTCTGAGGAACTGTCAAACTGATTTCCACAGTGGCTATACCGTTTTACATTCCTACTGGCAATGTGCATATGAAGTTTCAATTTCTCCATATCCTCGCCAATACTTGTTATTTTAAAAATTATTATGCCAACTATTCTGGAATAGCTGGAATTACAGGTGCATGCCACTGCAGCTGACTCTCATTGTGGTTTTGATTTAATTTTCCTTTCCTTAATGTCTAACAATGTTGAACACCTTTCAAGTGCTTGTTGGCTATTCATATATTTTTAGAGAAATGTCCATTCAAGTCCTTCATTAAAAAAATGTGGGTTATTAGTCTCTTCGTTGTTTTATCCTTTCTTGAGCTATCTTTAAAATAATATAAGCTATTTTGGCCAGGTGCAGTGGCTCACACCTGTAATCCCAGCACTTTGGGAAGCTGAGGCAGGTGGATAACCTGAGGTTAGGAGTTCAAGAGTGGCCTGAACCAACATGGTAAAACCCCGTCTCTACTAAAAATATAAAATCAGCCAGGCATGGTGGTAGACAGCCCAATCCCAGCTACTGGGAGGTTGAGGCAGGAATTGCTTGAACCCAGGAGGCGTGGAGGTTGCAGTGAGCCGGGAGATCACGCCATTGCAATCTGTTACAAGAGGAACTCTGTCTCAAAAAAATAAATAAAATATGAACCATTTTGTCCTGTCAAATCCAAATTTTGTTTTCTTTTTTTTTTTTTTTTGAGACAGGAGTTCCTGCCTTGTCGCCTAGGGCTGGAGTGTGGCCGGATTCTCAGCTCACTGCAGCCCCCACGCCTCCTGAGATGATTCTCCTGCCTCAGCCTCCCGAGTAGCTGGGATTACAGGCCTCACCACCTCGGGCCTGGCTATTTTTTTAGTAGAGACAGGGTTTTCACCATGTTAGCCAGGATGGTCTCGATCTCTGGACCTCGTGATCCGCCTCCGCCTCTGCCTCCCAAAGTGCTGGGATTACAGGCTTGATTGTCACCGGGCCACCAAATTTTATTTTTCTCCTGCCTATATATATTTCTTCATAATAGAAGCCTAGGGTTCAAGTCATTCTCCAACACTCCCAAGTTCTTTTTTTTTTTTTTTTTTAATTTATTTTTTGAGATCTGGAGTCTCACTCTGTCGCTTTAGGTTGATGCAGGGGCGTATCCGGCTCACTGTAACTCCTGCCTCCCCGAAGTTCAAGCTGCATTCTCTTGCCTCAGCTAAGTCTCCTAGTTGGGACTATAGGCATGTGCCACCATGCCCAGCTAATTTTTGTATTTTTAGTAAAAACGGAGTTTCACTGTGTTGGCCAGGATGGTCTCAATCTCTTGACCTTGTGATTCGCCCACCTCGGCCTCCCAAAGTGCTGGGATTACAGGTGTGAGCCACCGTGTGCGGCCCCAAGTTCTTTCTAATCAGGCATCAAGTTCTTCAGCTTCTTTTTCCTTGAAGACAGGTCCAAACTCATGACCTCACATCTGAATTACCACACCAACATCCTTGTTGGTTTTCCTCTGTCTTCCAGTTTCTCCCAGCTCTAGTACACATTACTTAAGAAAACCAGAGTATAAGACCCATGGGGGCAGGCACTATGCTTGTTTTACTCACCACTGTGTTCCTAGAACCTAGCATATTATCACATTTTCAAAAACCTTCCCCAAAGGCTATTTTTCCTTTTAATCCTCTGCTTAAGTGGTCCACCTCGTGTCTGGCAACTCAAATGTAAATTCATGGCTGCCATTCCAATGATCCAGCAATTTCCCCAGTCACTCACTACTCTTTATCGCAGCTCTTAAATCTCTGGTCAAGGGCTTGGCCCCATGGCTCATGCCTGTAATCCTAGCACTTTGAGAGGCAGAGGCAGGAACACTGCCTGAGGCCAGGAGTTCCAGATCAGCCTGGGCAACATAGTGAGATCCTGTCTCTATAATTATTATTATTATAATTATTATTTTTATTATGAAGACAGGGTCTCTCTCCCAGTGTCCAGGCTGGAGTGTAATGGCATGATCACGACTCATAGTAGCTTCCACTTCCTGGGCTCAGATGCTCCTCCCACCTAAGCCCGCCTAGTAGTTGGGTATAAAGGCACGCACTACCACACCTGGCTAATTTTTGTTTTGTATTTTTAGCAGAGACGGGGTTTTGCCATGTTGCCCAGGCTGATCTCAAACTCATGGGCTCAAGCGATTTTCCTGCCTCGGTCTCCCAAAGCTGGGACTACAGGCACGAGCCACTGTGCCTGGCCTTGGCCTACAATTATTTTTTTAAAAAATCTTTGGTCAAGACTATTTTGCTTATCATCTCCTATATGAGCCTTGGTAGTACCCACTCCTGTGGGTCCACTTTCTTGAAACACCCCTTCCTAGTTAATTCCTCTAAAACCCATGTCTGCCAAAGTGACTAGTTATATCCCACACTTGTGGTATGCCTGCTTGACATTCCTAGCCATTTATAAGAAGAGTGTTCTCTATCTTACAAGTTTATATCCAAGTTGCTTTTTTGTTATGTAGTTGTGTCACTCAAATGGTAATCTCTCCATGTAATCTCCTTTATGTGCCATAATACACTATACAAATAGTGAGAGTATTAAAGAGAAGGTAGTGTGAAAGTGGTGTACAGTATATGGTTAGCAACAGCAGGTGATGTGGAAGACGGTTATAAATACAGCTTAGGGAGATTTTTTTCTTTTTGTTTTTTTGTTTTTTGTTTTTTTTTTTTACAAGATCATAAAGGCCAGGTAAGCCAGGGAGATTTCATATGCCAAATAAAATTTTTGTAGATCTACCAAATTTGAAGAAAACTTATTTGCAATATAATACTTTCTGATTACCTATATTACCTTCTGATAATATGTTTTAATTTTAT
Organism: Papio anubis; assembly: GCF_008728515.1. Classification (NCBI taxonomy): domain Eukaryota; kingdom Metazoa; phylum Chordata; class Mammalia; order Primates; family Cercopithecidae; genus Papio; species Papio anubis. The sequence goes on along the minus strand of NC_044987.1, from coordinate 92,163,296 downwards.
ATGAACACTGGGGAATCTGCAGTTCATTCCCAGTCCAGACATATTTTTAAAGAAATACAAACATTGGATGGGAATACATAAACATTCCAGTGAAAGCTTTTAGAAAAATCTTAGTTTGCAAATTCATAATAATAATAGCTGGGCCTGGCGTGGTGACTCATGTCTGTAATCCCAGCACTTTGGGAGGCCAAGGCAGGAGGATTATTTGAGGTCAGGAGTTCAAGTCCAGTCTGGCCAACATGGTGAAACCTCGTCTCTACTAAAAATACAAAAATTAGCTGGGTGTGGTGGCAGGTGCCTGTAATCACAGCTACTTGGGAGGTTGAGACAGAAGAATAGCTCGAACCCAGGAGGCAGAGGTTGCAGTGAGCCAAGCTCACACCACTGTACTCCAGCCTGGGTGACAGAGCTAGACTCCGTCTCATAATAATAATAATAATAATAATAGCTAACATTTATTGAGTACTTGCTACTCTTGCTACCAAGCACTCTCTTAAGTACTCTTTGTGTATCACATCATTTAAATCCCATAAGTCCCTTATGAGATACATACTGTTATTATCTGAGCTACCATATTGCACAAAACCAGAAGGTACCGCTCATACTATAGCCCATGTGAATGACAACTCTCTGGAACTATGTAACGTGGTGGCTCAGATTATTACCTTCAATTTACTCACAGAGAAACTGAGGCAGAGTATAAGTTTAAGTAACATATCCAAAGTCAAATGGCTAGTTAGTGGCGTATCAGGGTTTTGAATCCAGGCAGTCTAGCTCCAGAGCTCACACAGTGAACCACTATACCATATCTATTTCTAGGATAGGGAGAATACACCTTGGTGGTCTCTCCCAGAAACAGGAGCTAGGCTAGGACTAACGTATTTTAGAAAGGAATCACATCTTACTATATTTTAGAATTTTAAAAAACTTCATCAAACATAAATGAAATGCTGCAATAAAACATTTTGAAGAGACTCTATTAATGGTTTAGAATTACTGTGCTAGATAAACCAGTCAAAAATAGACTAATATTGTATGATTCCACTTATATGAGGTGTTATTGTAGTAAAATTCAGAGACAAAAAGTAAAATAGTGGTTGCTAGAGCCTAGGGAGAGGGGAGAATGGGAAACAGTTTGTTCACTGGGCACAGAACTTCACTGTTGCAAAATAAAAAAAAAAAAAAATAGAAAAACAGGAGATTGGTTACACAACAGTGAATCTACTTAACACTACTGAACTGTATACTTAAAAATGGTTAAGATGGTAAATTTTATGTTACATATATTTTACTATTTTTTAAAAATGTACTGCACTGGAAATATATTTAAACTATATTGTTCAGTGCCAAAGGCAAGTTGCAAAGGAGGACATGTAACAAACATTTCTTTTTAAAACATAAAATATGTTATTAGGTTGGTGCAAAAGCAATTGACATTACTTTAAACGGCAAAAACCACAATTGCTTTTGCACCAACTGAATAGTAAATGCATAGGAAAAAATCTGGAGTTTTACATACCAAATTCATAATAGTGGTAATTTTTGAAAAGTAGGATTATGAGGACTTTCATTTTTTATATTATATTTTTCTATAACATTTGAATTTTAAAATAATGCATGTATTACTTTTGTAGGCAAAAAACAGGATAAAATCTTTTTAAAGACCTTAGCCTCCATAATCAGCACATTTTCAGATGCTCTTATCACAATGGAAATGATTTTTTAAGCCATTAATACTAGATGAAATGAAACAACCTACTTTAAACTTTCTTCTGGCTAGGCGTAGTGGCTCATGCCTGTAATCCCAAACTTTGGGAGGCTGAAGCAGATGGATTACTTGAAGCCAGGAGTTGGAGACTAGCCTGGTCAACATGGTGAAACCCCGTCTCTACTAAAAATACACAAATTAGCTGGGTGTGGTGCCACACGTCTGTAATTCCAGCTACTCAGTAGATTGAAGCAGGGGAGTTGCTTGAACATGGGAGGCAGAGGTTGCAGTGAGTCAAGATCACGCCATTGCACTCCAGCCTGGGCAACAGAGCAAGACTCTGTCTCAAAATAATAATAATAATAATGATAATGATAATAAACTTTCTTCAAGAGAAAATATTTTTATTAAATTTTAGAGGAAAATGTATCTTTTATATTTACTAATTTCATTTACATGTGTATATATGTAAAAGTTTCTTTTAGTTTTTAATTAATTTTTTGAGACAGAGTTTCACTCTTGCTGCCTAGAGTGCAATGGCTTGATCTTGGCTCACCACAACCTCTGCTTCCTGGGTTTAAGTGATTCTCCTGCCTCAACCTTCCGGGTAGCTGGGATTACAGGCATGGGCCACCATGCCCAGCTAATTTTGTATTTTTAGTAGAGACGGGGTTTCTCCATGTTGGTCAGCATGGTCTTGAACTCCCGACCTCAGGTGATCCGCCCGGCTTGGCCTCCCAAAGTGCTGGGATTACAGGTGTGAGCCACTGCATCCGGCCAAGCTTCTTTTTAATAAATAACTTTAAAAACTCTAGTTCTGAGAATATAATCAAGGGCAAAAAATTTATTCTCATCTTTGGCAAAATAAAAAAATATTAAGGAACTTTAAGAGGAATCACAGTCTATTCCCTTCATTCCTCTTTTAGATGAGGAAAGATCTTTAAAAAATCAATGAATTTGCTTCAAGCTCCATAAGTAGTGGCAAAATTAACATGAAAGTTTTTGCCTCCAAATTCTGAATTTGGTGCCCTTCCTATACATGTCATTTTATTTTCAATTTATATCTGATATGAAACAATGAAGAAAAAAACCTTAAACCAATTAAACAGTTATGATTAAAGTCTTCTTGTTTCTTATAAGCCATTTTTATATTGTATTTAGACTTGAATAGTTGTACAATCCTCTTTTAAAATGGACAAAAACTCTAAATATTTAACCAATTAAACATAATTTTTGATGCCATGTTGTTGTAATTAGCTTCTGTTTTTTACTGTGACTGCCAATAGAATTTTAGAACCACTACAAAATTAAGTGTTTTGAAAAGATCTTCACATAAATTCAGAATATTTAACATTGGTTCATTACTATTATCTAATATGTAGCTATATCCAAATTTTCTCCTAAATTTTCCTTTTTTTGTTTTTTGTTTTTTGTTGCCCAGGCTGGAGTGCAGTGGTGCAATTATGGCTCACTCCAGCCTTGACTTCCCAGGTTCAAATGATCCTCCCACCTCAGCCCCGCAAGCAGATGGGACTACAGGCTCAGGCCACCGTGCCCAGCTAATTTTTAAATTATTTTTTATAGAGATAGGAGTCTCACTATGTGGCCCAGGCTGGTTTTGAGTCTTGAACTCCTGGCCTCAAGCGATCCTCTCACTTTGGCTTCCCAAAGTGCTGGGATTATAGGTGTGAGCCACCACGCTGGGCAAATTTTCCTTTTTAGCAACTTATTTTTTTGGTCTAGGATTCGGACCAGGATCACACATTGCATTAATTGTCATGTCATTTACTTTAATTTGGAACAGTTAGTTCTTTAGCCTGTCTGTGTCTTTCATGACACTGACATTTTTCTGAACAATACAGGTCAATTGTTACGTAAAATTTAAATTTTAGTTGATATCAATTGAAAACTATTATTAATTTAGAAGACAAAGAGTCTTCTAATATATATGATAAATAATACTTTCCATTCTTTTGGAGGGATACAAAAACACTGCCCATTTTGCTGAAAAGATAAGTAAAATGATCGTTATCATAAAAAAAAGTACACATGATCACCACCTTGAGCTTGTTCATAGAATTTGAAAGTGTGAATAGGGATAAATAAGTATCAATTTCTAATAGCCTGTTTAGCATCTGCTGCTTTCTTTCTTTCTTTCTTTTTTTTTTAGTAAGATTGTTTCTACGCCTACTCAGCCATACTTACTGGGAAGATAATCAGTACTTTTTATTTCAATAAGGATGCTGAGCTTCTATTATGCAACCAATTATGGCCTTTATGAATCTTTTTGAAGCTTTATCAATGTGCTGTGATCCTCAATTGGTAACCATTTTATTTTATTAACTTCAATTTAAAGTGTTAATAAAAATAGTTGAATTTAAAAGCCAGTTACACTGTTTCTGTTTGGGTAGCCATGTGGATCTGTTAACTCTGTGGCTCAGAGTAAACTACAGGACTTATTGCCTCTGGAAATAATGTGAGGACCCTGGTATCTGCCTCTTGCTTAAGAAGGAAATACTGAAAAATGAAGCTGACATATGTGAAACTTCTTGTATTCTTTCAAAGGACCTTAGAAATAGCATCATTAGGTACTTTATGTAAATGTTAAATTAGGAGACCAAACAATTGTCACAGACTAGAGAGGCTGGGAAGACATGACAGCTCAATGCAATGTGGTACCTTGACTGGATCCTGCAACAGAAAGAGAACACCAGTGGGAAAACTGCTGAAATCAAAGTCTGGAGTTTAGTTATATAGTCATGAACCAATGTCATTTTCTTAGTTTTGATAAATCTACTATGGTAATATAAGATATTAACAATGTGGGAAATTGGGTGATGGATATATGGGAATTCTCTGTACTAATCTTTGCAACTTCCCTATACATCTAAAATTCTTCCAAAATAAAAGGCTTATTTAAGAAAATAGGCAGCCATTTGCTTGACCCATTGTTAAAATAATAATATAGAATGTCTAGTAATGAATTAAATAATTTTACTTAGTACTTACTGTGGATGTTGTAGCCTATTACACTTAGTGATACAAAGATAGTAGCCAAGTAATCCAAAAATAACCAAAAATACTCCAGCAGCAATCAATCCAGTCAGAAGGCCCATAACATCAATTTTCTCTCTGTTGCCATCTTAAAATAAATAATTAAAATAACATAAATATAACCACTATATAGCATCACCTGTGATTTCAACAAATTTAATCCTGGGTCTAAACACATTATACAGCATCTAATCATTGATGTTGACTTCCTTCAATTCTTTGTGCTAGAGAATCTACCTGAAAAAAATTTAAATGTCACTTCTAAAAGCTCTAGTTATGGTTATTCATTTATTTATTAAAATATAAATATATTTTTTTATTTTAAATATATTTATTTAAATATTTAAAATATACTATTTATGTTTTAATAATATTTAAAATGTACTATTTATGTTTTAATAATATTTAAAAGTTACTATTTATATTTTAATAATATTTAAAAGGTACTATTTATATTTTAATAATATTTAAAAGGTACTATTTATATTTTAATAATATTTAAAAGATACTATTTATATTTTAATAATATTTAAAAGGTACTATTTATATTTTAATAATATTTAAAAGTACTATTTTATTTTAATAATATTCAAAATGTATTTAAGTTTATTTATTTAAAAATTATTCATTTAAAATATTTAAAATATCCATTTATTAAATGAATAATATTCAGCATTAAGTGGGATAAACATATTCGCTGCTCAACTAGATATACTTTGGTATTAACCACTGAGATAATATTTATTAAGCAACTCAGGGTAGCTATGCAGTATAACCTGCCATGGAGGAGGCCCTACCTAAGAGGAATGAAAGAATAGCTGAAAAAAAAAAAACACCTGACTAAAATGCAGCTAAAGATGATCAACACAGATGAGTTAAAGATCTCCCCCCTCTACAAGTTACTTAATTCCATCCAACAATCTTAATTTATCTAGCATAAATGTTCCATCTGCCTTTAATGGTAAAAAAGAAAAAAAGTTAAAATAGCTTACATCTTGAAACGAATAGAATCTATTTTTATTCTCTGCAAGTCTTGACTTAGCTGAGCTGTTTAAAACAGCTTTAAGCCCATTATCTCATTTCCCTAGTATCTCACCAAACTTGATTTTCAGTGTGTAAATAGATGAATCTGTCCTTTTCTGTCTGAGATAGCCCAGTGTATAGTTGAGAAATCTCCTTGGGTTTATAAGGTATGTATGTTGAGCAACAACCAAACTCAAACAATAAAACTAAAATGTATTACAATAGAGAGAGGGTGAGAAAAGCATTAAATTTGATCAATTCTTGTTTTACCTGATTTTGTGGTTGGTCCTTTAGCTGAATATTTCTGCCAAAATGCAATCTAAAAAAAAGGTAAAATTCCCAAGTTTATTCAATATCTTTATTATCATATTTCATTTGGTCCTAATGACCTAGACTAGGGGTAGTAAGCTCTTGGCATGTACCATAGGTAGGAGACCAGTTCATTCAAGCTGGAGGGTGTGACTCACTCTAATTAAAGCATTACCACCCACAACTGCCTCTGCCATCTAATTGTCAAGGGATTACTGCCAGTCCCAGCTCTTTACTACTTTGCCTGCTATTTTCCCTTCACCTGACTGAAGCCCCCACTAAGGCACTGGGGGAAATTATTGCATTAGAGAGTAGGTGAAAGTACCAAAGGTAGAAGTTGACGCCATGGACCCACTATCAGGTTTGAAAAGGAGACTGAACTTTTCTATGGCAGGTAAGCCCTCAGTTTGTCTCTGGAGATTTTTTTTTTTTTTTTTTTTCTTTTCATACAGATTGCTCTGTTGCCCAAGCTGGAGTGCAGTGGTATGATCATGGCTCACTGCAGTCTTGACCTTCCAGGCTCAAGCAATCCTCCCACCTCAGCCTCCTGAGTAGCTGGAACTACAGGCGCATGCCACCACGCCCAGGTAATTTTTTCTTTTTTGTGGAGATGGGGTTTCATTATGAAGCCCAGGCTGGTGTCGAACAAGCATGAGCCACTGTGCCCTTCTGGGAGATCTTATTGAAAGGTATTTATTGATTTGGGAAGACATTGTTGAGACAATTTTAAGTTTAGTGCTACTTGAGAGAATACAAATGAATTTTAAGGAACTATGATAAAATTATAAAAGGTTTGTGGAAAACAGAATAAAATTCCAACAGGCACAACTACACAGTATGTGCTTCATTTTCCTCCTTAATAGAAACAGCAAATACTTGTAGGGAATGGGAGGGTGGGCACAATTATGGAAAAGTCAACTAGGTTCCATTACCACCTGCATCTGAAGGATACCTAGGGAGGTTCTTATTAACCAAAAAGTAAAATAGGACTCTTAAGAAAGGGAAAAAGGAGCTAGGGTTATGAAATCTACAAAAGTAAAGAATTTAGGGCCAGGCATGGTGGCTCATGCCTGTAATCCTAGCACTTTGTTAGGCCGATGGGGACGGATTGCCTGAGCTCAGGTGTTTGAGACCAGCCTGGGCAACATGGTGAAACCCTGTCTCTACTAAAATACAAAAAATTAGCCAGGCGTGGTGGCATGTGCCTGTAGTCCCAGCTGTTTGGGTGGCTGAGGCAGGAGAATGGCTTGAACCTGGGAGGTGGAGGTTGCAGTGAGCCGAGATTGCTCCACTGTACTCCAGCCTGGGCGACAGAGCGAGACTCCATCTCCAAATAATAATAATAATAATCATCATCATCATCATCATCTCAGTTACTTAACATTTTTCAAGACTATGCCAGATTATCACAGGAACAATGCTATCTGTTTTGTACCTTATCAAGATGAACAGAATTTAGTTATATTCTAAGAAAGAACTTTAAAAAATATTTCCCTTAAATTACACTGGTAGACGAAATAATACAAGGGCTATATATTTTGTATCCTCAGTGCCAAGGAGAATACCTGGCACATAGCAGACTTCCAGTAAATACCTCAAATACAAATATGGGTCATCAAAAAAGTAAGGTCACCGATAGGACAAATTAGTCATAAATGACTGAAGCTTGAGTTAGAGCACTAACCACAAAATCTTGGAGTTAAATTCACTTTGCCCCATTATTAATTTTTTTTTTTTTTTTTTGAGACGGAGTCTCGCTCTGTCGCCCAGGCTGGAGTGCAGTGGCCGGATCTCAGCTCACTGCAAGCTCTGCCTCCCAGGTTTATGCCATTCTTCTGCCTCAGCCTCCCGAGTAGCTGGGACTACAGGCGCCCGCCACCTTGCCCAGCTAGTTTTTTGTATTTTTTTAAGTAGAGACGGGGTTTCACCGTGTTAGCCAGGATGGTCTCGATCTCCTGACCTCGTGATCCGCCCATCTCGGCCTCCCAAAGTGCTGGGATTACAGGCTTGAGCCACCGCGCCCGGCCCCCCATAATTAATTTTAAATATAATAAATATTAAACACACAAAATCACAACAGTCAATAATTTAGTAACTACTATGAATTAGGTGTAAAGTTAATTAGGTGTAAAGCCAAGTCTAAATAGGTTAATTATCATTTTAAGGAAGTAGAAAGAGATAACAGGTACATAATCCTGATTTTGTTTAAGGCATAGCATCGCTAATAACTCAAAGTGCCACTTTCTTAGTACAATTTAACATTTGCAGCCAATTAACATAATCAACCACATTACCGTTTTATCTTCATCCACAAAAATCTCTCTGGCTTCCTCATAATTGCAAAGTTCTTCATTGCACTCTCGTTCTACGTCGCCGGGAGTGAAGAGCTCCAGATCAAATCTATTATACAGGAGGCGTCTACGTATGAAAAAGTTTGCTTCTTCTTTTGATGTAAACACTAATAAAGTAATAAAAAAGACTTAAACATTCATGGAAAATAGTCAAAAAATTCCTGTTTTAATTGTGGAAAAAAGTGAAGAGTTCTCTTGATATGGCTAAATTATACCAAACTTTTTTGTAAAGCTTTAAAATCTAACCCCCCCCCCAAAAAAAAAGAAAAGAAAAAGCATCAGTGAAGATCATTTCTGATAAATATGAAATACAAAATTAGCATAATTTCACTGGAGTTGGTTATGTCCAAAATTAGTAGTATAAATAAAAATTATTTAAATATCTCTTTTTCCCTCCAGATAATTATTTTTCCAATCATTGACAGGTCTATTTCTAAAGAGTTGGTTCCCTATTATCTTGACTGAGGAAAATTAGTGGGGCATCATGGACAACATATTGAATTGAGAGTTAGAAGACAGATTTTTGGTTCTGATTTAGCTTAAGCTATCAGCTGTGTATTCTGAGATAAGTCACTTATATTCTTTGGGCTACCATTTCCTCATTTATAACATTGGGAATTAAATTAAATAATCACTAATATCTCTTTGTTATTAATTATTATTATTATTATTGAGACAGGGTCTCACTCTGTTGCAGGCTGGAGTGCAATGACATGATCTCAGCTCACTGCAACCTCCGCCTCCCGGGTTCACGCGATTCTCCTGCCTCAGCCTCCCAAGTAGCTGAGACTGCAGGCACGTGCCACCACGCCCAGTTAATTTTTGAATTTTTAGTAGATATGAGGTTTCACTATTTTGGCCAGGCTGGTGTTGAACTCCTGACCTCATGTTCCACCCGCCTCAGCCTCCCAAAGTGCTGGGATTACAGGTGTGAGCCACCGCACCCTGCCAAGTTCTTAAATTACAAATGAATACTTTTATATTAAAATTACTGTATTCAAGTTTATGCTAAAACATACAATTCTAAACTTCTAAATCAATAAAACTATAAGCTAATTATAAGATTCAACTAAAGACATTTAGTCCTTTCCAAAGTAGTAGCTCCCTCTACTGTACACCCCAAATATGTGTCTATAATGGTTTATAAGGTTCCTTTTACATTTGACGGGGGAAGATAAACAGTAAACACTACAGGTTAAGAATAGGTTGACACAAAACCAAAGCATCCAACCATGGCAGTATTTTCTTTTTTTTTTTTTTTTTGTGAGACGGAGTCTCGCTCTGTCGCCCGGGCTGGAGTGCAGTGGCTGGATCTCAGCTCACTGCAAGCTCCGCCTCCCGGGTTTACGCCATTCTCCTGCCTCAGCCTCCCAAGTAACTGGGACTACAGGCGCCCGCCATCTCGCCCGGCTAGTTTTTTGTATTTTTTAGTAGAGACGGGGTTTCACCGTGTTCGCCAGGATGGTCTCGATCTTCTGACCTCGTGATCCACCCGTCTCGGCCTCCCAAAGTGCTGGGATTACAGGCTTGAGCCACCGCGCCCGGCCATGGCAGTATTTTCAAAACCCACAAACTTTAAACTTGTTCTGGTGTCACACAAACAAAGCTTAAGAGATTTTGCTTCAGATCATATTACTGAGACTGGAATTCAGAAACTGAGAACTACATCACAATGCTTAAAAGAATTTAAAAGTGCAGATACTTCTCACTGCTCACCATTTCTAAAGAAAGAATGTATTAACGTAGGCAATTGAAAGACTGTTCATGAGAGATCATGGTCTGGAAAACTCATACTGATTTGTGACGGACCTCATGTTGTTTGGCCCTTTGAGGACAGTCACATTTTGTCCAAGATATTTTTTCCACAAATGAACTATCTTTCCAAACAGGTCTGAATGTTCTAGAACTATTTTGTCTAATACGATAGCTATTAGCCACAGATGGCTATTGAGCACTTGAAATGTAGGTTGTGGCTGGGAGTGGTACCTCACGCCTGTGATCCCAGCAGGCTGAGGCAGGTGGAGTAGATCACTTGAGCCCAGGAGTTGGAGACCAGCCTGGGCAACAAAGTGAAAACCCATCTCTACAAAAAATACAAAACTTAGCCCAGTGTGGTGGTGCATGCCTGTAGTTCCACTACTTGGGAGGCTGAGGTGGGAGGATCACTTGAGGCCAGGAGGCAGAAGTTGCAGTGAGCTGAGATCACACCACTGCCCTCCAGCTTGGGTGACAGAGCAAGATCCTATCTCTAAATAAATAAATAAATAAATAAGAAACTTGGCTTGTCTGAATTGAAATGTGCTGTAAGTGTAAAATACACATAAGGATTTCAAAGACTTAGTGTAAAAAAAAAGAATGTGAAATGTCTCCATAATGTTTTATATTGCTTATATTTTAAAATGGTGATATTTCAGATACTAGATTAAATTAAATACATTCTTAAAATTAATTTCACCTATTACTTTTTAGTTTTAAAATGTGGCTATTAGAAAAATTTAAATTATGTAAGTAGTTCACATTATATTTTGGGGGAGCAGCACTATTCTACAGTGTCCATTTTTATGTTATAAATAACAAATATGGGCTATTCGAACCAAGTGGGAAGCTACAATGGGATAATTGGTGATCGTTGTTTTAAAAAGTATTCTAAAAGGTAGATAGAGGGGCTAGTGTGATGAAATATTTCTATTCTGTTTCTTCCTTTGTCTTTTTATAGATTTTATATTACCACTAAATGGAAATAGAATGAAAAATTTTCCAAGCCTCTGTCACCCTTCATTGGGATTCCTACAATAGTCTTCCAAGGGTCTCCTTGCTGCTCTACCATCTGTTTTTAACATAACAGTCAAAGAGGGCCCTTTAAAAGATAAGATACACTTTGTTCCTACTTTGCTTTTTAAAAACCTTCTAACAGCAATTCCACCTCCTGCAGAGTAAAAGCCAAAGTCATTACAATGGCTTACAAGGCCCTTCTTGGTCTGGTCCCCAAGCCCTTACCCCTCTAACCTCATCTCCTGCCACTATCCCTCACATATTCTGTTGTAGCTATGCTGGCTTCCAACACACCTGGTTCTCTCTGGCCTTTGTACTTACTGTTTCTTCTGAACAGAACTTAATTCTTTCAGTTTGCTCTCTCACATCCTTCAGGATTTTGTTCAATGCTACCCTGAACCCCCATCCCTACCCACCCACCCCTGGCACTCCCTGTCCACACTCTGCCTTTCTCCATAGTATTCATCACCATCTGGTTTTCTATATGCTTTACATATTTGTTACCACTCTGTTCTCCTCACTAGAAGGAAAGCTCCATTAAAGCAGGGATGTTGGTTCTTGGCCTATAAGAGGTGCTCAAAAAATTACTTAGTGAATGAACAAACTCAACTTTGCTATAGCGGGAGGAAACTCTTGGACCTAAAGTCTACCAGTTGAAGCAATTCATAGGTATAGTCTGGTGTTTCTCAGCTCGGCATAGGTTTAAAGTATCAAACTATTGATGAAACAATGCATGGCCTGCCTCACTTAGCTATACTTACTTCATGAAATCTAAGTTCAGAATGGAGAATTAGATATCTGCCTCTGCATACTTCTCAAATATGTCCAGATCCTTACATTTTATTGGCTAAAAAGAGCAGTGCCAAATTTCTTATGACAGTCTTCTGTTCCAGTAGGCTGAGTTATTAAAAATACACCCCCATGGAACTCAAAAGCTACTTTGATAGGGGAAACAAAAAAAAGGAGAGCCACAAATATTTTTATTTTTCCTGAAATAATATTTATGCCAATATCATAAATATGATATTTATGATTAATCATATTATGATTAATACTGTATTAAATGTGCCTTCCAGGGGCTGCTGTTTGCCACTTCCCTGAGTGTGCAAGTTCTGATTCTGTCACTGACTGACCTTTAGTGCCAGATCAGATTTTTCCCTGCATCCCTTATGATCTCAGGAGAAATACTGTCTTTTGCTACTGGATTCTAAGTAAGCCTGAACTTGCTTTTAATGGAAAGGAAGTGAACTTCCCTGCCCTTGAAACACCCTTGGCTTTCAGCAAGAGCTCCTATTTTCCCCTTGACCATGGCTGGAGGATGCAATGGCCTTGGCTCTGCTTCCTTAGATTCTCTACCCTTCTTTATCTTTCCTGTCTTAGACTATCCTAAGAGGCTGTCTGTGCATTTCGCTGCTATAAATTCACCAACCCAGATATTCCATTCTCCTCCTCTCCTTTATCTCCTCGTGTTTTCTAAATAAGCTCCTTTTTAGTCATTTTAACTCCACCCTCATGCTTTATCAAAATTTAGGGCCAGGCATGGTAGCTCACGCCTGTAATCCCAGCCCTTTGGGAGGCCGAGGTGGGCGGATCACCCGAGGTCAGGAGTTCAAGACCAGCCTGGCTAACATGGTGAAACTCCGTCTCACTAAAAATACAAAATAATTAACTGGGCACAGTGGCACGCACTTGTAAATCCCAGATACTCGGGAGGCTGAGGCAGGAAAATTGATTGAATCCAGGAGGCGGAGGTTGCAGTGAGCTGTGATTGTGCCACTGCACTCCAGCCTGGGAGACAAAGTGAGACTCCATTTCCAGAAAAAAAAAAAAGAATTTCGCCAAAGGTCCTCTATTTCCAGTTACTCTTCATATCTCCATTTATTATAGCCCATTTGCAGATGGAAGGCATTGACTTCTCTGCCATGCAACTCTCTTGAGGTCGAGTTACTGCTACTCACTCTTTCCTCTGCTCTCAGTTCTCTGTTCTGGCTTCTGTTATACAGTTGATGGAGATCATCTGTTTAACAAACACCCTGCCTCCTGCAACCAGATGAAGATGTCCTCCAGGGCAGAGATTGCAGTCTTTCATTTCTATGTCTCCACCAACAGCATAGGGCCTGGCACTTAGCATGTGTTCATAAAGTGGTGACTGACTGAACAATCTGTCTTTTCAAACGTGTCGGATCCCTCATTCACATTTCCATAGACATCTCCAGCCCTCCACACTCAAGTATGATCTCTAAATTCCTTCCATAGCTTGTGGTGTCCTTGAGACTGTCTTTTATTTATTTATTTATTTATTTATTTATTTATTTATTTATTTTTATTTTTTAAGATGGAGTCTCACTCTGTCGCCCAGGCTGGAGTGCAGTGGCACGATCTCAGCTCACTGCAGCCTCCGCCTCCCGGGTAGCTGGGATTATAGGTACGTGCCACCACGCAAGGCTAATTTTTGTATTTTTGGTAGAGACGGGGTTTCACTATGTTGGCCAGGCTGGTCTCGAACTCCTGATCGCAGGTGATCCACCCACCTCGGCCTCCCAAAGTGCTAGGATTACAGGCATGAGCCACCATGCCGGCGACAGTGTCTCTTATACCTGTGTCATGTGAATGAATGATTGCACTTACAATCATTTTAGGGAAGAGCATCTGAGTATGGAATCTTAAAAGTGCAATCTGTCGCCCAGGCTGGAGTGCAGTGGTGCGATCTGGGCTCACTGCAAGCTCCTCCTCCTGGGTTCACCCCATTCTCCTGCCTCAGCCTCCCGAGTAGCTGGGACTACGGGTGCCAGCCACCACGCCCGGCTAATTTTTTGTATTTTTAGTAGACGGGGTTTCACTGTGTTAGCCAGGATGGTCTCGATCTCCTGACCTCGTGATCCACCCGCGTCAGCCTCCCAAAGTGCTGGGATTACAGGCGTGAGCCACCCCGCCCGGCCAAAAGTGCAATATTCTAAGTGGACTTACATATACGGTGCAGCTTGAGAGGGACTAAAAAGGATCTTCTTCCAAAATCTTTCCCTATCCCTCTAGCTAGCCTATCCGGTTGCTTAGAATTCTGTCATCAGAGTTTCATACTTTTGGGCTAATGGATTGTTCTATCTCAACACATACACACACACACACACACACATACACACGGCTGTATTATCATTAATAAAGTCAGTTAGGAGTATTAGTGTAACAGATCCTTCTCAAATGAAAATGAGCTGAGAATCGGATCTGATGAGAAGGGATAAGAGACAGGAACGTGTGGGGACGTGAATCCAGAGTACTGGCATTGGGTGGGGAAGCACCATGAATAGTCAGGGAGAAGGATGCTGAGAGCTAGAGGCTCTTTTTTTTTTTTTTTCTTTTCTGGTTTTACTAGGTTAGGCTTTTAAAATATAGGCAGGAAACAAACTGTTAATGATCTGAAACCTAAAAACTGTGGACTTCTAAGTTAGCAAGCCCCAAACCTAATCTTTTCTCAACTAGCTGCTTTTATCTAGACAACTAGACCATCTGAAGTCAAAAAGGACCTCAGAGATCATTTTACGCCCCACTCCCATCACTTTTACAGATGAAGACATTCAAGCCAAACGAGATTAAGTTATCTCGCCCAGGGTCTCACAACAAGTCCAGACTAGATCCTGGACTACCCCGTTCGCCTTTCCAGGAAGAACAAGTAATTACGCTTATTATAATCGCCACACAGCTTCATCTAGAGAAACGTCACTCACTGATTTTCAGAAGCTGAAATAGGTTTTCCATTCAATTAACCACAAACGAGGTCTTACATATATACTTATTAAAGGAAACTCACAGAAATCAAGTTCTACAAATTGCAGTTAAAGAACATAAAAAACCACAACTTTGCCAAATATACCACAAATTAAACTAAAGGATATTTTAGTATTTCTGTGATTGATGGGGGTATGTAATTTCAAATACTGCACTTTCTCACTGAGATCTGTGCTACGCGGCTCCGGGTTCCAGGGACGTTTTCGTGCTTACCTTCTTCTCCCGCATGCTTAGAAGCCTTTGGACCTCTTGTGCAATGAGGAAACCCCAGGGTAGCTGTGGGCAGTTGGCTGAGTAGAACCAGAAATGTAAACATAGTCTGGCAACTGTCAAACAGACTAAAACAAACAAAAAACACATTTAAAAAAGGCCCTTAGCTCAGCACTTTGAGTTTCTGTCGAACTGAATCACCAACCTGTTGTACTCAAAACCTAGGCACAAGAGCGCCGGCGCGCAGTTTCGGTCGCCGGGATCCAACGCACGCCCAGAAAGCAGTCCCCGACAGCGCCTGGGACAAACGCCGCGCCCCGGGACCCTGCCGAGGGCTGATGGGGCACCTGTCGCCGCAGGCAACCCTCGGCTATGTGTTGGAATTCAACCCAGTCCGCCGAGGTGGCCCCTCCCGGTAACCCCCACTCCGCCGAGGTCCCGCCGCCAAGCCTCGCACCTGTGTCCCCCTGCACATGTTCCAGCAGCCCCCGGGCCAGAGGCTCGTCTTGGGGCGATTCCTTCGGCCGCCAGGCCCTAGGTCTCCGGCGCCCTCAAATCTCGGCGACGCTCCGGGCCTGGCTCTCCGCAGGGTCTGGGTGGCCTCAGCGCTCAAACCCGGGAAGCGCCTGGGGTCCGCAGAGGGGCGCCCGGGGAACAAGCGCGGCGCGACGTCTTGCCTCGGTCCGGGGAGGCAGCCGACGGAGGAAGGGAGGAGGCGGCTACCTGGGGACACCTGGCCGCGCCCCACCTCCCGGGGGCCGGGCCTACCTGCGGCGAGCGGGCGGGCAGTGGGCCGGCGTCTCCCCGGAGCCCAGGCTGCGCTCTCAGCCGCCCCAACTTCTGCCCCAGCCCCAGGCGGGCCAGCCGCCTGCCGCCAATTCTGGCCCCGTCTTGGCGGCGCGGGTGGCTGCTTTTCGATTTGTGTCTGCACTCGGCGTTCTCAATGCTCCTAATTCAGGGAGCATTTCGGTTCTCAGTCCTAAGCAGAGCGCCCTCGGCGAGTCCAGGGCTTTTCGCTTTGGGTCCCACTGGGCCAGGAGTCCTGTGGTTACCTTAGGTCAACTGTTCTCAAAAGGGTGGTCCGGGGACGAGGACAAGATATTCATCAGACAAAATACCCTTTATGCGTGATAAGAAATGGGAATGGACTTACAAGTAATTGATTACATTGGTTCTCCAATGGTGGTCTACCAGGTCTGGGATGTCTCCAAGATCTTTTCCAGGGGTCTCTAAGAGCAAAACTATTTCCATTATAGTAACAATACATGATTTGCCATTTTCACTTTCATTCTCTCAAGAGTGTACAGTGGAAATTTCCAGGGACTATCTGACGTGTAATAACGTCATCACTCTGTCTCCTAATAGAATACCTGAGTGCGCGTGCTTGTATTTTCTAGTATTTTCCATAGCAGTATGTTTAAAGTATCAGTATGTACATTTTATAGAGATTTATGTAGATTTATAGAGATTAATAAAATTCATTCTCAGTACTTCTGAACTTAATTTTTTTCTTTTCTTTTTTTCTTTTTCAGAGTAGGGAGTCTCACTTTGTTGCCCCGACTGGCTCCTTAAACTCCTGGGCTCAAGAGATCCTCCTGTCTCATCCTCCAGAGTAACTGGAACTACAGGTGTCCACCAACTCTCTTGGCTACTGCTTTTGCACTTTGATTAGTTCTCTTTGTTCATATCTACTAGGATAGCTATAACCTCATTTTTCTCAAATAATTATCTTGAAATCTTGATCTTTTCCTTGAGTCTATGCATAAACATAACAAAAAGTATGCTATGTTGTCTTGATTTCAAATAATATTTTGAAAATTTCTCAGTTTTAATGTTAGATAATAAATATCATTAAATGCAATTCACATAAGTGAAAGTTCTTTGGGGTTCTCGATAATGTAGAAGAGTGTAAAAAGGTCTTGATTAAAGACTTCAAGAACTGCTGCATCAAGTAATAAATGCAGCAGGTGGACAGAGAACCTATGCCAGGTGACGGTCACAACCTTCTTTATCCAAAGAACATGCTTAACAATTCTTTGAAACACTATTTATGCTTTGGTCAAAGTCACCTGACACTTGATGGGGGCCAAGGGAAACATTTTTCCTCCTTCAATTTTTTCTTTTTTTTTCTTGAGAGAGAGTCTTGCTCTGTCACCCAGGCTGGAGTACAGTGGCACAATCTCAGCTCACTGTAACCTCCACCTCCTGGGTTCAACCGATTCTCCTGCCTCAGCCTCCTGAGTAGCTGGGATTACGGGCGTCCACCACCATGCCTGGCTAATTTTTTGTACATTTAGGAGAGAGGGGGTTTCACCATGTTGGCCAGGCTGTTCTCAAACTCGTGACCTCAGGTGATCCGCCCACCTCAGCCTCCCAAAGTGCTGGGTTTACAGGCATGAACCACCATTCCTGGCCTCAAATTTTTGACTAATTCAATTTTTACCAAATTCTGTTTTTCTCCTCCCAAAGGATATTGTCTATTTTATTATGATTATTGATAATCAACTGAATTCTTAAGTTTTCTGCAGAAATTTTGTTTTCACTGATTCCTTCTAGGCAGTGCTTTTCCTTTTCCTTCTTCCAATCCCTCCCTCTTCACTTTCCATTTGTCTGCCTCATGGTCTAAACTATTTCTATGATGGATTCTTCCCTCCCTCTTATTCAAGCAATTGAGATCAGACTATGAAGAGGCCAGACATGGTTTATTGCAGTTGAACACAAGAATAGGAAACATTTTCACTAGAACACCCATTTTCCTGTTTATTCATTGAGTCAAGCTACAGCACTGAGCCCTCCTGGTGGGGAGATGGACACCACAGCATCTGTTATGGAGGAGAACTTAATCTGGCTGAGACTTGTGTCTGAGAATGTGGGCCTGTAAAATTCTCATCAAGTGCAAGAACTGACTTACTCATTTTTGCATCCTCCATAGTACCCAGGGGAGTGCTTTCTACGTCGTTCATGCTGAATACATTTTAATGGAGAGAAAGCAATTTATTTTCAGGTAAGAAAAGTACTTCATTTCCCACTACTTTGGGGAGAGGCCAATGGTCAAATGCCTCATGCTATGGAATCAGCAGTTGTGAACTTTGATGACATTCCTTGGTAGAATGAGTCTGCCCACATATCTGGATATTTGGACCAAAACAAATGAGGCCTTGTGCTTACATCAAACATCAGAGTTTATAGACAGAGAGGGAGGCAGACAGAGAAATGAAAGTCTGTTTCTCAGTAGTATATTACATCCCTGTGTGTTTCCCCGTAACATTGAGTCCTAGAGAATGTTACAGCATTTGGCAGCATGCACACAAACTTCAGTCACTATGGAGCTGCAAGATATTTTGAGGTTAGATGGCAAAGAGAGAAATGAGAAAAACCAGTAACAACAGTGCCCAAGATAGCTGATTTCTTCTATTATTTCCTTGCTGTATTCATTTTATTTTGTGCCATCTGCTATTTAAAGTTATAATATTCTTGGTTGGGCACGGTGGCTCACACCTGTAACCCCAGAACTTTGGGAGGCCTAGGCGGGCAGATCATGAGGTCAGGAGTTCGAGTCCAGCCTGGCCAACACAGTGAAACCCCGTCTCTACTAAAAATACAAAAAAATTAGCCGGGCATGGTGGTGGGCACCTGTAATTCCAGCTACTCGGGAGGCTGAGGCAGGAGAATCGCTTGAACCTGGGAGGCAGAGGTTGCAGTGAGCCAAGATCGCGCCATTGCACTCCAGCCTGGGCAACAAGAACAAAACTCCATCTCAATAATAATAATAATAATAATAATGATAATAATAATAATAATGTTATAATATTCTTATGCCTTTCTTCCAAAGCATTTTTAGTGTTCTCACAGATAGTGTTTTTCTTATTCTGGTTACCTGTGGAGTTGGGCTAGATATTATAATTCTCATTTTACAAAGAGGGATACTGAAGCATGAAGTAAATGAATAGTCATCGGCCAAGTAGTAGCCTGGTTCTTGACTCCAGTGCCTTTTCTTTTTCTTTCTTTTTTTTGAGTTGTTATCAAGCGATAAAGGGCAGCAGGTAAAGACTTACTTAGTTTCAGAGGAAAAAAGAAAAAAATCAGAGCAATGAGATTAATGGACTTGGATTAATGTGATAATGCATCTCTGAATTTGAGCACATACCCACCCACTTACCTGTGTGAATTCAAGAATGAAATGAAAACTCACTTTACTGTGCGGGCATGAAGGTGGACTCAAGGACTGTGACAGGAGATGTTAAGGTTGCAGCCATGAAGCTCTGTAAGTAAAGTCACATCCACATCCTTAAAGACACATCGATGACTATCATTAGCCTCTTCAGGAGATGCAACTTTATTGAACTTGCTGTTTCCGTGACATTTTAGCCTTGACATTTCAACATCAATTGTTTGCTGTTTTAGTTTATCTCAGTATACTCAGCAAGTGAGAAATGAAAGACTCCTACTGTTCCAGGTTGATTATATATCTATATGCAGGTATTTTCAGATTCAACAAATCGGTAAAGGGGTTAAGAATTTTATTTTAAACATTTGCTTAAAGCCCTTTAAGGACACTTTTGAACAGAACTTTTATTTAATTCTACCATTTAAGAACAATGATTGTTAACAATGAAAAAATTAAATAAAAGAACACTGTGAGGGATCATCTGATTTCATGTCACACTGTGAGTAATAATAAGGCCTACGTGTCATGCTGAAAATATAGTAATCTTCATAGCTCTTTGAGTGCACTGGAGCTGCCCCTAGGGACCTATGACAGGGACTTGTGTCATGGCTGGCCACAGAACTGTCACTCTGTACTGATGTTGGCATTTTTACACCTATTATACACTTATCAGCCTTATTTTCTCATCATAGTCTTGCTTTCTGAGTGCCACACAATTTTTGGCCTATGTTTTTGTAAACTCATATTCAGGTAATCATGATATTCTAAGCAAAGATTATTTGGCATCACTTGCAAAACCGTACTTTCCAAACACAACATGTGAAAAAGGAGTTTAAACAAATTATGCATTTCTAGCCATGCAATTGGCAGTGTTTAAGAATCATTGATTAATTCTGCATCAGAGGCCGAGCGTGGTAGCTCACGCCTGTAATCCCAGCACTTTTGGAGGCAGAGGAAGGCGGATTACCTGAGGTCGGGAGTTCGAGACCATCCTGGCCAACATGGAGAAACCCTATCTCTACTAAAAATACAAAATTAGCTGGGCGTGGTGGCGTATGCCTATAATCCCAGCTACTTGGGAGACTGAGGCAGGAGAATTGCTTGAACCTGGAAGGTGGAGGTTGTGGTGAGTCGAGATGGCACCATTGCACTCCAGCCTGTGCAACAAGAACGAAACTCCATCTCAGGAAAAAAAAAAATCTGCATCAGAGAAAGACAATAATGAAGTGTTAATGTTGTTGGTACTGACTGAAAGACACACATTACATGGAAGTTCTATTAGGAAATATACCAACCAGGATCTGTGTATCCTCCTTTGGTGAAGGATTCTCCTTTATTATTTTATGTACTGCCCTGGCTTGACACTCTCAAATGAAGTGTGAACTGAGAGTTTTGTTTTGTTTTGCTTTTTTGGAGACAGGGTCTCACTCTATCGCCGAGGCTGGAGTGCAGTGGCAGTTTCATGGCTCACTGCAGCCTTAACCTCCTGGGCTCAAACGATCCTCAGGCATATGCCATCACACCTGGCTAATTTTTGTATTGTTTGTAGAGACAGGGGTCTTGCCATGTTGCTCAGGCTGGTCTGGAATTCCTGGGTTCAAGTGATCTTCCTGCCTTGACCTCCCAAAGTGCTGGGATTACAGGCATGAGCCACGGCACCAGGTTTAACTGACTTTTGAAGTATAAAATGTGGATTTTAAAGCATGGTTTCTTTTACTGATGCTTACTGATGGCTTTAGTAAAGTTTATGGATGTTCCTTACCCACCGTCGACATTTCAATCCTGACAGTCCCTTGAGAGCCAAGGAGCAAAATTTACCCATGTTTGTATTTTTGCTGCTTAGTACCTCACTTGGCTGGCATGTAGCAGGACTTCCTGATTGTTAAGTGAATGAAACAATAAATAAGTTCTAATCCTAAGTCTGCTTCTCTCTAGCTAGATGACTTTGAACAAGTCACTTCTCTGAATTCTCTCTGCCTCTTCTGAGACATTGTGAGTTTGGTCTGCATGAACTCTAAGATTCCTTCCTGTTCTAAAATTCTATTTACGTAATGTTCTAATTATTCTTTCTCACTCTGGATAGTCTTGAATTACTTGCTTTTTATATAATTTGTATGTTATATAAAAGGAAATCAGTCATATAAAAATAAAAATTTTAGAATTTATCTTAAACACAAATTATATATTTTATAAATTGCTCACTCACAATTATATAAAATGGGAAGTTGATGGGAAATCTGTATGTGACAAAAGAGATATGAAAACATTTTTAGGGGCCAGACGTGGTGGTTCATGCCTGTAATCCTAACACTTTAGGAATCTGAAGCAGGTGGATCACTTGAGGTCAGGAGTTCGAGACCAGACTGGTCAAAATGGTGAAACCCCATCTCCACTAAAAATACAAAAATTAGCTGGGCGTGGTAATGCATGCTTGTAATCCCAGCTACTCTGGAGGCTGAGGCAGGAGAATCACGTGAACCTGGGAGGTGGAGGTTGCAGTGAGCCGAGATTGCGCCGCTGCACTCTAGTCTGGGCAACAGAGCTGGACTGTCTCAAAACAAAACAAAGCAAAACAAAAACAAACAAACAAAATTTTCAGATTCAACAAGAAGAGCTAACTATCCTAAATATATATGCACCCAATACAGGAGCACCCAGATTCATAAAGCAGGTCCTTAGAGACCTACAAAGAGACTTAGACTCCCACACAATAATAATGGGAGACTTTAACACCCCACTGTCAACATTAGACAGATCAATGAGTCAGAAAGTTAACAAGGATATCCAGGAATTGAACTCAACTCTGCACCAAGTGGACCTAATAGACGTCTACAGAAGTCTCCACCCCAAATCAACAGAATATACATTTTTCTCAGCATTGCATCACACTTATTTCAAAATTGACCACATAGTTGGAAGTAAAGCACTCCTCAGCAAATGTAAAAGAACAGAAATTATAACAAACTGTCTCTCAGACCACAGTGCAATCAAACTAGAACTCAGGATTAAGAAACTCACTCAAAACTGCTCAACTACATGGAAACTGAACAACCTGCTCCTGAATGACTACTGGACACATAACGAAATGAAGGCAGAAATAAAGATGTTCTTTAAAACCAATAAGAACAAAGATACAATGTACCGGAATCTCTGGGACACATTTAAAGTAGTGTATAGATGGAAATTTATAGCACTAAATGCCCACAAGAGAAAGCAGGAAAGATCTAAAATTGACACCCTAACATCACAATTAAAAGAACTAGAGAAGCAAGAGCAAACACATTCAAAAGCTAGCAGAAGACAAGAAATAACTAAGATCACAGCAGAACTGAAGGAGATAGAGATATAAAACACCTTCCAAAAAATCAATGAATCTAGGAACTGTTTTTTTTTTAAAAAAGATCAACAAAATTGATAGACCACTAGCAAGACTAATAAAGAAGAAAAGAGAGAAGAACCAAATAGACACAATAAAAAATGATAAAGGGGATATCACCACCGATCCCACAGAAATACAAACTACCATCAGCGAATACTATAAACACCTCTATGCAAATAAACTAGAAAATCTAGAAGAAATGGATAAATTATTGGACACGTACACCCTCCCAAGACTAAACCAGGAAGAAGCTGAATCCCTGAATAGACCAACAACAGGTTCGGAAATTGAGGCAATAATTTATAGCCTACCAACCAAAAAAAGTCCAGGACCAGATGGATTCACAGCCGAATTCTACCAGAGGTACAAAGAGGAGCTGGTACCATTCCTTCTGAAACTATTCCAATCAATAGAAAAAGAGGGAATCCTCCCCAACTCATGTTATGAGGCCAGCATCATCCTGATACCAAAGCCTGGCAGAGACACAACAAAAAAAGAGAATTTTAGACCAATATCCCTGATGAACATCGATGCAAAAATCCTCAATAAAATACTGGCAAACTGAATCCAGCAGCACATCAAAAAACTTATCCACCATGATCAAGTGGGCTTCATCCCTGGGATGCAAGGCTGGTTCAACATATGCAAATCAATAAACGTAAGCCATCATATAAACAGAACCAAAGACAAAAACCACATGATTATCTCAATAGATGCAGAAAATGCCTTTGACAAAATTCCACAGCCCTTCATGCTAAAAACTCAATAAATTAGGTATTGATGGGACGTATCTCAAAATAATAAGAGGTGTTTATGACAAACCCACAGCCAATATCATACTGAATGGGGAAAAACTGGAATCATTCCCTTTGAAAACTGGCACAAGACAGGGATGCCCTCTCTCACCACTCCTATTCAACATAGTGTTGGAAGTTCTGGCCAGGGCAATCAGGCAGGAGAAAGAAATAAAGGGTATTCAATTAGGAAAAGAGGAAGTCAAATTGTCCCTGTTTGCAGATGACATGATTGCATATTTAGAAAAACCCATCATCTCAGCCCAAAATCTCCTTAAGCTGATAAGCAACTTCAGCAAAGTCTCAGGATACAAAATCAATGTGCAAAAATCACAAGCATTCCTATACACCAATAACAGACAAACAGAGAGCCAAATCATGAGTGAACTCCCATTCACAATTGCTTCAAAGAGAATAAAATACCTAGGAATCTAACTTACAAGGGATGTGAAGGACCTCTTCAAGGAGAACTACAAACCACTGCTCAACAAAATAAAAGAGGACACAAACAAATGGAAGAACATTCCATGCTCATGGATAGAAAGAATCAATCTCATGAAAATGGTTTTACTGCCCAAGGTAATTTATAGATTCAGTGCCATCCCCATCAAGCTACCAATGACTTTCTTCACAGAACTGGAAAAACTACTTTAAAGTTCATGTGGAACCAAAAAAGAGCCCTCATTGGCAAAACAATCCTAAGCAAAAAGAACAAAGCTGGAGGCATCACGCTACCTGACTTCAAACTATAATACAAGGCTACAGTAACCAAAACAGCATGGTACTGGTACCAAAACAGAGATAAAGACCAATGCAACAGAACAGAGCCCTAAGAAATAATACCACGCATCTACAACCATCTGATCTTTGACAAACCTGACAAAAACAAGAAATGGGGAAAGGATTCCTATTTAATAAATGGTGCTGGGAAAACTGGCTAGCCATATGTAGAAAGCTGAAACTGGATCCCTTCCTTACACCTTATACAAAAATTAATTCAAGATGGATTAAAGACCTAAATGTTAGACCTAAAACCACAAAAACCCTAGAAGAAAACCTAGGCAATACCATTCAGGACATAGGCATGGGCAAGGACTTCATGTCTAAAACACCAAAAACAATGGCAACAAAAGCCAAAATTGACAAATGGGATCTAATTAAACTGAAGAGCTTCTGCACAGCAAAAGAAACTACCATCAGAGTGAACAGGCAACCTACAGAATGGGAGAAAAGTTTTACAATCTACCCATCTGACAAAGGGCTAATATCTAGAATCTACAAAGAACTTAAACAAATTTACAAGAAAAAATCAAACAACCCCATCAAAAAGTGGGCAAAGGATAGAACAGACATTTCTCAAAAGAAGACATTCATACAGCCAACAAACACATGAAAAAATGCTCATCATCACTGGCCATCAGAGAAATGCAAATCAAAACCACAATGAGATACCATCTCACACCAGTTAGAATGGCAATCATTAAAAGATCAGGAAACAGCAGGAGCTGGAGAGGATGTGGAGAAATAGGAACGCTTTTACACTGTTGGTGGATCTGTAAACTAGTTCAACCATTGTGGAAGACAGTGTGGCAATTCCTCAAGGATCTAGAACAAGAAATACCATTTGACCCAGCCATCCCATTACTGGACATATACCCAAAGGATTATAAATCATGCTGCTATAAAGACACATGCACACCTATGTTTATTGTGGCACTATTCACAATAGCAAAGACTTGGCACCAACTCAAATGTCCGTCAATGATAGACTGGATTAAGAAAATGTGGCACATATACACCATGGAATACTATGCAGTCATAAAAAAAGGATGAGTTCATGTCCTGTGTGGGTACATGAATGAAGCTGAAAACCATCATTCTGAGTAAACTATCGCAAGGACAGAAAACCAAACACCTTATGTTCTCACTCATAGGAGGGAACTGAACAATGAAAACACTTGGACACAGGATGGGGAACATCACACACTGGGGCCTGACGTGGGGTGGGGAGAGGGGGGAGGGATAGCATTAGGAGATATACCTAATGTAAATGACGAATTAATGGGTGCAGCACACCAACATGGCAGATGTATACATATGTAAAAAACCTGCATGTTGTGCACATGTACCCTAGAACTTAAAGTATAATAATAATAATAATAAAGAAAATATGTTAAATGGTTTGCAACATCCATAATTATAATTGTTCTGGGCAGATAATAAATACTCAGGCATTAGTTTATAAATTTAAATGTTAGAATAAAAAAGTAAACTGTTTTCCAATGGGATTGCCTCATTGCAAAGGCAACAATTTGGACTAAAATGTTTGTAAGTTGAAAACTTCTATATATTCCTGGGCATGGTATGATTTATATTCAAATTTTGTTTACTCATTTGTTTACTTTTTCCTTTGAGTTTCTAAGTTGCTGTAATTTGGGGTGGGTGTAATTTAGAAGAATTTTGTTAAATTGTGTGATGAACCTTTGCTTGAGATTTAAATAAATATACACATAAAATGTTATAAAATGGTTTAAAATACCTTCTGTTTATTATTGTAATTACTAACACTTGTAAAATAATTATAAAATAAATGCACTACTACTCTAAAAAAAAAAAAAGAAAAAAACATTTTCAGGGAGGCTGAGGTGGGAGGATCACTTGGGCCCAGGAGGTCAGGGTTGCACTGAGTTATGATTGCACCACTGCACTCCAGCTTGGGCGATAGAGCAAGATTCTGTTTTAAAAAGGTTTTTTTTTTTTTTAATTTAGATTTACCATAATTGGCCTCTGTACTCTGATAATTTGATTTGATTTCTGTGTTATCAGGTGACATTATTGCAGAATTTTTCTGTTATCAGAACTTCTACTTTATTTCTTTCCAATTTTGCTATGTTTTTCTTGGGTTTGTATTGAATTTATACATCTTTCTTGTAGTATATCTACTATTATTTCCCGGTTTTAGCTCTGCCACTGCCTCAAATTTTTTTTAATTTTCTCTTTATCTTCAGAATTTATTTATTTATTTATTTTTGAGACAGAGTCTCGCTCTGTTGTCAAGGCTGGAATGTAATGGCATGATCTTGGCTCACTGCTACCTCCACCTCCTGGGTTCAAGTGATTCTCCTGCCTTAGCCCCCCAGGTAGCTGGGATTACAGATGCCCACCACCATGCCTGGCTAATTTTTGTATTTTTAGTAGAGATGGGGTTTTGCCATGTTGGTCAGGCTGGTCTCGAATTCCTGATCTCAGGTGATCCACCCGCCTTGGCCTCCCAAAGTGCTGGGATTACAGGCATGAGGCACTATGCCCAGCCTATCTTCAATATTTTAAGATTTAGAATCTTAAAATATGGGGAATATTGATTTGTCTTTCATCCTTTTTTCTTTTTCTTTTTTTCTTTTTTAGAGACAAGGTTTCACCATGTTGGACAGGCTGGCCTCAAACACCTGGCTTCAAGTGATCCTCCCAACTTGGCCTCCCAAAGTGCTGGAATTACAGACATGAGCCACCATGCCTAGCCCTGTTTTTCATCTTTAAAGAGAACAATGTCTTTTCTTTATTTTGAGGGATGTATTGAATCTACTGTGAGATTGTTTATATAGACACAATAAATACTGAATAAATTAAATTAATTCTTAATATGGTACCAGTTTTTATCGTTATATGCTTCTCTTATTTTCTTCTATTTTTGTTTGTATGTTCTTTTTTTCCTATTTCACAATTTTATGTTTCTGTCTCTTTTCCTTCCCTCTTATTTCTTCTAAGTCATTACTTCAAATTTTTTTTTCTTATGATTCTCAACGTTTTCTTGTTTTCTTTCCATAAGAAGTTTCTATAATTTTCTTAGGTTTAATCATATGAAATTGTCACTTATGTAAATAAAAAAACAGCCAAATATCAGCAGTTTCATATGGTTCAACATAATTGCTTTCCTCAGGACCTGGCAGATGCTAAATTAATACCTACTGAATGAATTAATAAATAAATCCTCCTAGTCATCAGTTTTGGTCAAACTATTCCAGGACATTTATATTGCAGAGCCCAAGGGCCTAGATAGCGTTGGGCAAAAGGCTCCTTACCAACTGTGGACTCAGAAGTCTTTAGTCATAAATGATCTTCCTAAATGTGCTGATTACCTGATTCTGTTAGTTCATGTCATCAACATGCTACAGATAAACCTGATGATACATACTCTTGTGAGCAAGCATGTGGTTACCTACATCAATGTTATTCTGTATGTATTTGCATGAATGTTAGTAACATCAATTTACGGAGTATGCATCTTTTTGTGAGCATTTCTGTATACAGTTAACATCTCAAGAAGCTGAACTATGGAAAAAGAGAAAAGAAAGTTTGTTCAGACATTGTGGAAATTGAAAGGAAGGTTAAGTTTCTTAAAATACATTTCTATTTCAATCTCATTAGCAGTAAAATGACATATGTGTTATTCCCAAACCATTTACCTCTGGTATTCCCCTCACTTCAATGGGCCTTTGAGAATTTATGCACACTGAAATAACAGCTGAGCTCTGAAGAAAAGATATGTTAATTAAGGAAACATTTCGGGTTTCCTGAGTTACAAGGAAATTTAGTAAGTGAATCAGGAGGAGCATTGCAACTGAGGTTTCTGGTTTCTATCCAATAGGATTTCCACTTTACCCCCTTAGTATTTGAATTTACTTAATCATTCAGTAACTGCACTTATGATTCATACCCTATGACTTATGAAGAGATTCTTTTGTTCTCTTTCAGTCATGAAAAGGTGAAATTCAAGATCTGACTCTGACATATAGTATCACCTTTTCAGGAAATAAAAGGTATACTTTTTTCTTTCTTTTTAAAAAAGAAAATTGCAATTTTTAAATAGCAGTGCAATTTGTACCCTTGTAAGACATCCAAATAATATAGAAGTTTATTAGTAGAATAAGTAAAAGGACTTTTTAAAACTGTTAACGTAAGTTTGCACAAAGCCCAAGACTTTTAAAAATGAACTCTGTAGAATCGTTTAAATACTTATGTCAGGAAATTCTGTTGTATTAAGTTAATGATTTTTTGGGACACATTTAATATTGCAAATATTTTCTTTGTATAGAGTCTGTTATAATGTGTAATGTTGTAAAACTACATTTTAAAAAGTTTGTTGCCACTCTCACATCTTACTTCAAAATAAATTCCAGATGACTTTAAGAATTAAATGAAAAAATGACCCTATAAAAGAACGAGAAGAAAATATGTGTGGATAATATCTTCTCCTGGAGTGAAGAAGAAGTCTCTAATAACAAAAGCAAAAGAAAAATTATAAATGTAGAGATGGATAAATTTGACCTTATCAAAATTAAACATTTTCAGACATGGTAAGACACTATTAAAGCAAATGACAAATTGGGAAAATATTTGCAACATATATGACAGATAAAGGATAGAGATCTTTACTCTTTAAAGTACTAAAACAAATCAACAAGAAAAAAGATCAGTTAAAAAACAGATATAAGACATAGATGATTCACAAAAGAAGAAATAAAAATAGCCAATTAGTAAACCTCAGAAAATGTTCAGCTTCACTAGCAATCAAAATGATAAAAATTTAAATAAGTTTTTTTGTTTTGTTTTGTTTTGTTTTGTCAGTTAGATTGACAAAGAGAAAAAAATAATGACACATTCAGTGCTGGGAAGGGTATGGTGAAAAGGGCACTTTCTGCTCACTACCGGAATAACCATTTTAGAAGGCAATTTAGTAATTCACTTCAATAAGTGTGGAGACTCTGTTCTTAAACTTAAGAGATTATTGCCTCATCCATTTTCAGGAACTTAACTATTGCACTTTTGTGTTGCTGATTTATAAAGATATTTCATGATCATTCTCTAATTACATATTTAATGCCTCTTCAGTTATTTCTGTATTTTACTTATCATTTTCTACATATATCAAAAAAGTTAAGGATGAGTGTGGTGGCTCACACCTGTAATCCCACCACTTTGGGAGGCTGAGGCATGAGGATTGCTTGATACCAGGAGTTCGAGACCAACCTAGGCAACATAGTGAGACTGTCATCTCTACAAAAAAAAAACAGAAAAATTAGTGGGACATGGTGTCACATGCCTATAGTTCCAGCTACTTGGGAGACTGAGGTGGGAGGATTGCTTGAGCCTGGGAGATCGAGGCTGCAGTGAGTGCGCACGCCACTGCACTCCAGCCTGAGTGACAGAGTGAGACTCTGTCTCAAAAAAAGTTCCAGTTTATTCTTCGGTTTTTAAAAAATAACAAATTGACTTCAACAAAGTGAACTGACTCCCCCTCTACTTTCAAATGACTTTTTGAAAAGTTAAGAAATACTTCTATTATTTTCCATTACAAAAGCAATATTTATATTTATTATAGAAAAATTAGGAGATAAGGAAAGAGAAGAAAAATGCCTAATTCCACTTCCTAGTTCACCGCTTGCAGTACATCATTCCAGGCCTTCTCCCATCCATACACATATGTATGTATTATACAGGTTATCAAATGAACTTCCAGAAAGGATTATAAATGTATATGTCCACCTCCATATAATGATAAATCACAAGCATTGTCCCTTTTCAAATAGTGGACATAAACATTTTAAGAAAATGGTTTAAAAATAGCCTCTTGGTTATGTGTAGTGGTTCATGCTGTAATCCCAGCACTTTGGGAGGCTGAGGCAAGGGGATCACTTGAGCCCAGATGTTCAAGACCAGCCTGGGCAACATGACGAAACTCTGTCTCTACAAAATACAAAAATTAGTCAGGTGTGGTGGCACACACCTGTTGTCTCAGCTACTTGGGAGGCTGAGATGGGAGGATTGTTTGAGTCCAGGAGGTCAAGGATGCAGTGAACTGTGTTCCAGCCACTGCACTCCAGCCTCGGTGACAGAGTGAGACCCTATGTCAAAAAAAAAAAAAAAAGGAACCCCTTATTTTTTAAATTAGCATATTTTTGCACACTCATTGGCTATTTGTAGTTCTTTTTTTAAGTTCCCCATTTCTGTTTTTTGCTGAGTTGCATTTCAGCCAAGTGTAATCCCAAGATTGTGAAAACTCTTGTTTTTATTTGGGCCTAGTCTATTCTTGGAATTTCTACAGAAAAATAATCATTTTATCTATGGTTTGTCCTGTATAGAAATCGTAATCATGATAATTTGAATAACAGAGGTTACTCAAATGTTTCCTCTTTGCATTTAAGACCATATTACATATCTTTTCCTGAAAAAAAAAAAATCACTGTCCTAATGATATCTCCTTAAGTGCTCTGGGGGACATAAGAATGAATGGTAATATAAAAAACATTTTTTAACTGAGATAAAATTTACATAACAAAATTTACCATATTAACCATTTTAAAGGGTACAACACAGGAACTTACAGTATATTTACAATGTTGTGCAACCAACACCACTATCTAATTATAGAACATTTTCATGGCCCCCAAAAGAAGCCCTGTACTCACTAAGTAGTCACTCCCCATTTCCCATTCCCCCAGCCCCTGTCAACCACTAACCTACTTTCTGTCTCTATGGATTTGCCTATTCTGGACATTTCATATAAATGGAATCATACAATATGTAGTCTTTTGTGACTGGCTTGTTTCTCTTAATATAATGTTTTCAAAGTTCATCTTTATTGTAGCATGTATCAGTACACACTCCTTTTTATGGTTAAATAATAATCCATTGTGTGGATATACGGCATTTTGTTCAACCTTCATTAGCTGATAGACATTTGGGCTGTTTCCAATTTTTGGCTATTATGAATAATGCTGCTATGAACATTCATGTACAAGTTTTTGTGTGAACCTGTATTTTCCATTTTCTTGAGCATATACACCTAGGAGAGGAAATGCTGGGCCATATGG
Organism: Papio anubis; assembly: GCF_008728515.1. NCBI lineage: Eukaryota > Metazoa > Chordata > Mammalia > Primates > Cercopithecidae > Papio > Papio anubis. The sequence continues at coordinate 92,131,874 of NC_044987.1, read as the reverse complement.
TAACTCTATGTTTATGTTTTGAGAAATATGTAACATTTTTAAGACTAAATATGTGTGTGGCACTTGGCTAAGTACTTGACTCCCATTTTCTTATAGAATTCTCACAACTTTCTGCAGTAGATCCAATTATTATGCCCATTTTACAGATGAGGGCACTATAGCTCAAAGATATTAAACAACTTGCTCAAGGGCTGACAGCTAGTTAGGACAGAGCCAGGATTTGAGCTAATGTAGTCTGGCTCTAGAATCTGAACTCTTTACTACTTTTACTGCCTTAATACACTTATGACCCAAAAGGGCAGAGGACAGCACACAAGTAACCAAACGAGGCCAAATGAAGTAGAATTGTAAGAGCCATGTAATGTACTTAGAAAATTTCATGTGGAAAGTGCAACAGAGGAGGGAGCATTTGAAGTGAACCTCAATTGGTCGGAACAAATTCAAGAAGAGAGGACCTGGAGTAAAGGCCAACTAGGTGAAAGGACTATTACAGGATTGGCAAGTTAGTTTCACCGTAAGTGCCAGTTCCAGTTTATTGGTAGTGGCAGTGAGTAGCACTATGTAGAGATACTGTATGCCAGCTCAGTGGGAAAGTCTGTGATGATTAATTAACAAGATCTGCCATGGGCAGGGGAGGGGAGATTTGTAGCACTCATGATATGAATTTTCATCACTGGACTATTATGACATGGAGATGAGAAATTGTGGGTCATATTTTGGAAAGCAATGACTGTATGATTTTGACTGGATCATAGGGCATGTGTAGGGAAAGTGGAGGCTTAAATAAGATTAGCAATATGCGGTGAGGCTGTATGGCAGAGTGTTTTAAATGACAGACTGAAGAATTTGTACATGAGTCAGTAGGTAGTGAGGAGTCATGGAAAATTTTTAAACAGGAGAGTAGTGTCATAGGAGCCCTACTGTAAGAAGATTAATCTGGCAGGGGCATACAGAATGAATTGATGTAGTGAATGAGTGGAGACAAAGAGACTGTTCAAGGCAATGTTAAAAAATTTAGTGGATGATACCTGGTCAAAACAGGGGACAACCACTTTTTCCCATTAATTTGATAAAGATTAAAATGTAGGTATGAGGAAATGAATACTTAAATAGTCTACTGGTGATACATTGGTTCAACTTTTCTGGAGGGCCATTTGGCAACACATGTAAAAAGCCTTAAAAATGATTCAGTCCTTTTAACCCAGTATTTAGCAACTTATGCTACCGAAGTAAGCCTGGATGTATGCAAAGATGTAGCTCTGAAGATTGCATTGCCATTTAAAAAAAATAAATGTAGCTCAGATACTGGCTGTGCAGTTTCTCTTCTCGTCACCTGCTGACCTGAATCACGACTTGGCAATTACTTACATTCACCATAGAGAACTCACTATATGAAAACCATTTAGGGCTGAGCATGGTGGGTCACGCCTGTAATCCCAACACTTTGGGAGGCAGAGGCAGGCAGATCACTTGAGGTCAGGAGTTCGAGACCAACCTGGCCAACATGGTGAAACCCCATCTCTACTAAAAATACAAAAAATTAGCCAGGCTTGGTGGCAGGTGCCTGTAGTTCCAGTTACTCTGGAGGCTGAGGTAGGAGAATCACTCGAACCTGGGAGACAGAGGTTGTAGTGAGCCGGGATCGCCCCATTGCACTCCAGCCTCGGCAACAAGAGTGAAACTCGATCTCAAATAAAATAAAATAAAGAAGAAAGAAAACCATTTAGTCAGCAATGTAGAATGTACTAAAGATTACATAGGGGAGATGTAAAACAGGCTTTAATAACATTGAAAAGTGCTCAGTACACAACTTGAAGAAGTTCCTTAGACGTGTCTTCCCTCTCCACAGCACTGAGCTGGAATCCTCATCGCTGTGACCCTTCTCCCCACAGTACTTAGCCCTTATCCTTCTTTTCTTCTCTCTCTCACTGTACAGTTACTTTTTCCCACTTGACTTTGGGCATCAGAGTCTATTCTGAACAGGCCTCTTTTTTAAAGAAGCTGGTTTCTCTTTAGAAAAAATTATTATAAATATTTGTGGAAAATATAAAAATTACTCATGAGTTTCACAAAACACTGGGAACAGTTATATGTTAGAAGAAGAGGAGAGATTTGTTAAATACATTTTGGTACAACTTGTTACTACCTAAAACTTGTTTGGCTCTCGTGGGCAACATGAGAATCCCTAAGTAATTGTGATCATTTCCATGGTTTCAAATATGACTAATGTGTTGACAACTTTCAAATTTACATGTCTAGCACAAATCTTTCCTCTGTGTTCCAGACATATTACCTCACTTTAGGTTAATATATCTATACTTGATGTCTCATAGATACCTGGAACTTACCGCATTAAACCTAATCCTCATCTTCTTCCCTCCAGTCTTCCCAAACTCAGAAAATGGCAGTACCATCTGAAAAGTTACTAAAGTCAGAAGCTTAGTAGGCATCCTTGGTTCTTTCCTTCTTTTGCACTTCTTTCCATATCCAACTGATTAACAAGTCTGTTAGCACTGCCTCCAAAATACAGTCATCCACCTCTTTTCATACCCATTCCTCACTCCACTCCAGAAGAAGTTTCCATGCAGAAGGGATAGCATGTATAAAAGCATAGAGATCTAAAAGAGATGGATTGTCTGGGGAAACTGCAGGTGTGTAAGGTTGGTAAGTCTACGTGGTTTCAGGGAGATGAGGCTGGAAAAAATGTTCCTTAGAAAATGGGAGAAGATGGGATTCAAGAGCTAAGGTGGCAGGTTTGGGTGAGAACCTATGTAGAGTTCTGGCGCAAACACTTACCATCTCTTTTCCAAAATTCTAGCAAAGGAAAGATGATACCAACCAAAGGAAACATAAAACACAGTTTTAATAAGCAAAAAGAGGTAACAAACATTTTTCCTTCTCACCCAGAAGAATAGGTCTTGCTAAATGTACATTACCAAAAGTATTACGGTTGTGAATAGGCTGGGCGCCTATTAGAAAAGCAAAATAGGCTGGGCGCAGTGGCTCACGCCTGTAAATCCCAGCACTTTGGGAGGCTGAGGCAGGAGGATCACTTGAGGCTAGGAGTTTGGGGTTACAATGAGTTATGATTGTGCCTCTGCACTCCAGCCTGCGCAACAAAGTGAGACTCTGTCTAAAAAAAAAAAAAAAAAGCAAAAATAATATAACCACACATGTTCACTTTTAGTTATGAGTGAATTTTTTTAATCTCAAAGGCTTTATGTTGGCAGATTTTAACGTTGGAGGAACACCCAACATATACTTGCTTTCTTTTTTCTTCTCCTTTTCTATGTTAAAAATTTAAGATATAAATCATATGCCATAAAATTCATCTTTTTACACGTACAATTCAGTGATTTTTGTATTTTCATAAGGTTGTAAAACTATCACAACTATGTAATTCTAGAACATTTTTGTCATCTTCAAAATATAACCCCCACTCATTAGCAGTCATTCACCATTCTCTCTCTCTCTCCAGAAGTCCCTATTAACTACTTTAATCACCTTTCTGTCTCTGGGGATTTGGCTATTCTGAACATTTCATGTAAATGAAATCATACAATATGTGGTCTTTTGTGATTGGCTTCTTTCACTTAGCATGGTGTTTTCAAGGTTCATCCACGCTGTAGCATGCATCGGTACTTCATTCCTTTATGTGGCTAAATAATATTTTATTTTGCGGATATACTACCTCTTATCTATCCATTCATCACTGATGGACATTTGGGCTGTTTTCATTTTTTGACTGTTATGAATAATGTCATTATGGACATTTGTTTACAAGTTTTTATGTGGACGTATACTTTCATTTCTCTTGGATATATACCTACAAGGGGACTTGCTAGGTCATATGATAACTCTGTGTTTAACTTTTTATGGAACTGCCGAGCTATTTTTCCAAAGTGGCTGCACGATTTTGCATTCCCATTAGCCATGGATTCTAATTTCTCCACATCCTTGCCAACACTTGTTATTGTCTGTTTTGTGTTGTTGTTGTGGCCATCTCAGGGGCTTTCTTTCTTTTCTGCTCTTTGAAGTCCTACCTCACTTGCTGGTTGAAACCTAGTATTTCACTTTTCAGTCTCTATTTTAAATAATCTGAGGGTGATTGAAACTGGCAGGCTGCACAGTGTTTTAAGAATCCGGAAATTTCTAGCTCACCTGGAATATTTGGAAGTTCTGGTAACATTGGGCAACAATTGGTTGGAAATCAGTAGGGCCCTTCAATGTTCACCATCTTCCACTGTCTTACACCTGAGCTGCTTTTTATGTTTATCTTTTTTACCTGGCTCCATAGATAACTGAATTTGAGGCTCCTGGTTAAAGCCATCTGACATAATTGTCAATGTTGAATCTCAGGGCAATAAATAAGGTACTCTAAAAATATCTAACTAAGGAGTCAGGCATATAAACTTTCTGAGGAAAATTATTAAAACTTTACTGAAAGAGATCAAAGAAGACCTAAATAAATGAACGGAAATAACATGTTCAAGGATAGGAAGATTCAATTCTCCTTAACATAATCTAAATCAGTATAATACAATCAAAATTTCAACAGAACTACTCATGGAAATTTGACAAAATAATTCTAAAATTGATTGGAAAAGTGAAAGGCTAAGAATAACCTAAGACACTCCTGAAGAAGAATATGGTTGAGGGAGAGTTGCTCTACCAGATAATCACATGATTTGCAAAGCTATAGTGATTAAGATGGTGTGATATTAGACTAATAATCAGTGGAACAGAATATAGAAGCTGGTAACAGAAACATGGACAATTTATAATTTACATATGAATAGATTTGGCATTGCAAATTATAAGTATTAAAGAATTGTTCAAGAAATCATCCTGGGACAATTTGTTATCCATATGGGAAAAAATTCAGTCCTCATATGATATAAAAAAATAAATTTTAGGCTGCTTAGAGACCTCATGTAGGCCAAAGCACAGTGACTCATACCTGTAATTCCAGCACTTTGGGAGGCCAAAGTGGGAGGACTGCTTGAGGCCAGGAGTTCAAGACCAGCCTGGGCAATATAGTGGGACTCCATCTCTATAAAAAATTAAAAAATTCATTGCACGTAGTGGTGCACCCCTGTTGTCCCAGCTACTCAGAAGGCTGAGGTGGGAGGATTGCTTGAGCTCAGGAGATTGAGGCTGCAGGAAAAAAAAGAGACTTCATGTGAAAAGCAAAACTTTAAAACATTTAGAAACAAATATACAAGAATATTTATAAATTCATATATGACATCAAGGGAAGAAGGAATTTTTAAAACACTAAAAACATGTTCTCAATGAAAAATATTGATAAATTATATTTTTTCAGCAAAGGACAAACTGAAAAAATTGAAAAGACAATTCGCAAAAAGAAAGAAATAGTTTCAAAACAGAAAATTGGCAAACAATGATGTTCAAAATATATAAAGAACTACAAATCAATAAAAAGACAAACTACCTAATTAAAATATTCAGAGGAAAATTCAGAATGGCCAATAAATATATAAAAACATGCTAAATGTTATTATTCCTTTTTTCTAAATGGGATTTTCTTTGGTGACAAAGCCATAGGTATTCGACTGTGGTTTGTTGCCTACATTCATAAGTGAAAGATTTGTTAAATTTCAGTTACAGTTTTTTTTTTTCTTTTTCTTTTTTTGAGACAGGCTCTTTCTCTGTTGCCCAGGCTGGAGTGCAGTGGCACGACGTTGGCTGACTGCAAACTCCACTTGCAGGCTCAGGCAATCCTCCCACCTTAGCCTCCTGAGTAGCTGGGACTACAGGCATGCGCCACCATGCCTGATTAATTTTTGTATTTTTGGTAGAGATGGAGTTTCACCATGTTGCTCAAGCTGGTCTCGAACTCTTGGCCTCAAGTGATCCTCCCACCTTGGCCTTGCAAAGTGCTAGTCGTGAGCCACCGCACCCTGCCATTCATTAGATCAATGTATTAATAAAATAAAATTACTGTTGATTAGAAGAAATGAAAAAGTCTGACACTTCCAAGTATTAACAAGGACATAGGCCAATGGGAACTAAAAATCACTGCTAAGTGGAGCAAAATTGTTAAAAATATATCCAGAAAACCATTTGTCATGATTTCAAATTTGAAGATGCCCATAACTTACCACTCAGCAACTGGAGCACTCACACCTCCTTCAGTAGGAGACAGGTACAAAAATATTCTGGCAGCATTGTTTGTAATACCAAAAAAAAAAAAAAAAAGTCAACCGTTACCATCAACAGAAGAATGGAAATAGAATAGAATATATTTTGGTAGATTCATCTGATATGGTTTACATGTTTTGTCCCCTACAAACCTCTTGTTAAAATGTGATCTGCAATGCTGGAGGTAGGCCTAGTGGGAGATGTTTGGGTTACGAGGGTGGATCCCTCATGAATGGCTTGGTGCTGTCCTCATAGTAATGAGTTCTCATTCTATGTGTTCATGTGAGATCTGGTTGTTTAAAAGAGTCTAGCACCTCCTCCCTGTCTCTCCTGCTTGCTCTTGCCTCATGATATGCCGGCTGCCCCTTTGCCTTCTGACATAATTTTAAGTTTCCTGAGGCCTCACCTGAAGCAGATGCTGGTGCCATGCTGTTTGGATAGCCTGCCTAACCATGAGCCAAAGAAACCTCTTTTCTTTATAAATTACCCAGTCTAAGGTATTCCTTTACGGCAATGCAAACAGACTAACACACATCTAATGGCACGCAATACAGTACTGAAAACAAATATGCTAAGGCAGTATGCATCAATGTATATAACAATTCTTAACAAATGAAATATTGAGTGAAAATGGAAGTTCAGAACATGTATGTTTATGCCAATATTATGTAAAGTTTGAAAGCATGCACAAACTAAACAATGTATTGATTAGGAATGCATGCACATGTAATAAAACTGTAAGGACAAGCAAAAAAATGATAGAAAAGAAATTACAGGAGAGTGACTAGTTAACTTCTGAGCAAGGGAGAGAAGATGTAATCAGGGAAAGATAAAGAAGAGGCTCCAATGTTATGCTTTATTTCCTTAAAAAATGGGTTGTGGGTACATCTACATGTGTGTGTATGCATCACATATACTTAAAGTAGTAAATAAAATCTCAGAAGAGGTTTTTTTTTTTTTTTTTTTGAGACAGTCTTGCTCTGTCATTCTGTCCCATGTAGCTGGGATTACAGGGGCATGCCACTGTGCCACCATGCCTAGCTAATTTTTCCATTCTTAGTAGAGATGGGGTTTCACCATGTTGGCCAGGCTGGTCTCAAACTCCTGATTTCAAGTGATCCCCAGGCCTCAGCCTCCCCAAGTGCTGGGATTATAGGTGTGAGCTACTGCGCCTGGCCTCAGAAGAGTTTTAATGAAGAAGGATGCTGGGAGAGGAATGAGTTAACAGGGAATTGGGGCTGTGTAGGAGTATAAAATGGAGAAGGGGGTAGTTAAAGAAAGACTTGACTTAAGGGTTGTATCCAAAGTTGGCCATTTCTAAGATAGTGGCTCTATTTCTTTCCACTTGAATCCCACAAAAAGAAAATCAGGCAAAGTTACATATTTTCTCTTATTATTCTATATTAGGGGTTTCTACTCCTCAGGGCATAGAAACTAAAAGTGAAAACGATAATAAAGTAATTTATTTTTTCCCTCTTTAAAGGGAGTGCTGAATTAGAAAGAGCACTGGGTTAAGAGTCAGGAACCCAATTTACTAGTTTTGTTCTGTTTTTAATGAATTGTGTGACTTTGGGTAAATAATTTAGCCTAATTGAACCTCAGTTTTCTAAAAAGATGATTTCTAAAGCTTGGCTTTAAGTTCAGTTATTCCATGAGTTAGAGAGTCTCTCAACCAAAAAGCAAGTAGTCATGTACATTCATCATTTTAATAAAGATATATTCTATTAATTTGGAAAAGCTGAAGACAGTATTAATTTTCCTCCCACAGTCTTAATGAAGAAATAAAGAAACTAATTTTCCATTACCATTCAAGGGGCAATCCACTCCTTCACAGATTGTGAAATTAATGTAACAGATCCAACCAACTGAACAATCTATGCATCTTTCTTCCCCTCTCCAATTGCAATCTTTGGAACTGTATTTTACATTAAAAAGTTTAAAAGTTAACTAAAAATTAATACAGTTTTAAGACTGCAGCTTACATACAATATAATGAAGTTAGAGCAAAATATCTGCAGTGTCCAGTATCTTTGAGTAAGTAACATTTATAATTATTTATGTCTGAAGCACAGCAGATGTTGTGATCTTTACTAATTATTATTTCCCTAATTAAAATAACTTGTACCTACGATGCATGCTTTTCCTAAGGTATTCAGGATGGTAAGCAGATATTAAATCATTTATCTTTACAACATATCAATGAAGCTAGTAGGAGCAAGTATTGTTCTTATTATTTAAAGGAGAAGATTAAAAGTCAAGGATTAGGTCATGATCACACAGTAATTCTTTTGTCATGAATATTAAGACGAGAACCAAAGAAATGTATATATTCCTCCCATCCACCTTCTTTCCTATTTAGGGGCAATTCTCTGTTGTGTTTAACTCTAGTGGGATGCAGGGTCTGCCTTCCACTACTGAAACCAAAGAGTGGTGATGTTTCTTTTCCCTGGTTTGTGGCAGCAAGGGTAAGGGCACCTTATCTAGGCACCAGGATCTGGAAACTCCAACCCAGGGATTGACATACAGATGCAGAAAGAATTCAGGAATTACTTGTAATGCTCAAGACAGCAAGTCTACAGTCCAGTCCTGTGTGTGACCCCTCTCTGCCCCCTAGCGTCCTAACCAGACTCTTCCTCTATTATTGTCTGGGTTGTGGCTCTTGCTGCTCAGGCTCATTTAGCTTCTGCCATTTTCTGGATCTATTCCTCCAGCCTTCTTATTTTGTGAGCTCACAATATCCTTCCAATAAATTCTCTTCTGCTTATGTTAGCCAGAGCTGATTTCAGTTGCTTGCATACAGGAACGCACATTCCCTTAACCTTACTTCTGTTGAAGGCATCATATTTTATCCCTAAATTGTCCTGGATGCTTATAATGTTTAAGTTTTGCATTACATTTAAATGTTTCTCTACCATATTAGTTGAAGTTTAGCTGCAAAATCATAATGAGCCTGTAAATATGGCCTTTAGGAGAATGTCAAACACATATTTTTTACTGGGCCTAATTAATAAGGTTAAAATGGAATTCTATCTATTATATGATGCAAGAAAAAGCAAGATACAAGGCAGTTTGTATAGAATGATTTCAATTTTATAGACCTATATGTGAATAGAAAAAAGTACTGGCAGAATAGATAATGAAAATATTAATAGGAGTAATGTCTGAGTAGTAGGATTATAAATTAGAGTTTTGTGTACTTTATTTGGCATTAAACAATTAACATATATTATTTCATAATTACGGAAAACCATAATACTTTAGAAGTTTTTTTCTTAGATAAACTTACAAAGGTAGAAAAATATTTCTTATCTTATAAAAGCAGGAAGAATAGTATTCATCGCTTGGCTTCAACAATTATCAATTCATGGCCTTTTTTTTTTTTTTTTGGACGGAGTCTCACTCTGTCTCCTAGGCTGCAGTACGATGGCACAATCTCGGCTCACTGCAACGTCCGCCTCCCAGGTTCAAGCAATTCTGCCTTAGCCTCCTGAATAGCTGAGACTACAGGCACATGCCACCACGCCTGGCTAATTTTTGTATTTTTAGTGGAGACTGGGTTTCACCATGTTGGCCAGGCTGGTCTCGAAGTGATCTCAAGTGATCTGTTCGCCTTGGCCTCCCAAAGTGTTGGGATTACAGGCTTGAGCCACTGCGCCCGGCCCACATGGCCTATCTTGTTTTATCCAACGTGTTCCCTACTCCCTACTCATGCTAAATTATCAGCATAGGAAGACTTTTTTTTCTTATAATTGGTTATTCCTTCTTTTCTGTATATTATTTTCCCTTTTAGGAATTCTTATTCAATGACTTTTTCTTCCATTTTAATTTCTTCCATCCAAAATTATTCTCATATGTTTTTTTCCTTTATCCCTTCTTTAATTTGGTTAAATTTCTGAGTTGCCTTCTGATCTACTAATTCTGCTTCCAACTGTTGTACACATGCTTTTAATTTTGGGAATCATGGTTTAAATCCAATCTTTTCTGTTCTCAAATTGTTTCATTTTTATAAATGTTTATTTTGTTCGCATAAATGCAATTTATTATTGGATCTTATTGAGAAAAAGAATCAGAAAATTTTCTAAACTTTTCTCTAAACATGCTTTTAGTGAATTTATTTTAGAGGGAAACATTCTTCTGATTATTCTTGGTCAGGGCAGACAAACTAAAGTTGCCTGTTTTTGCACTAAGTTTTATTGTAATATAGCCACATCCATTCATTTACATAGTACCTGTGGCTACTTTTGCACAATTCAGGCTACAATAGTTGCTTTCTTGCCAGAAAGCAGGACAGAGTTGTGACACAGGATATATGGCAGGGATGTCCAATCTTTTGACTTCCCTGGGTCACACTGGAACAAGAAGAATTGTTTTGGACCATACATAAAATACACTAACACTAACAATAACTTCTGAGCTAAAAAAAAAAGTTGCCAAAAAAAAAAAAATCCCATCATGTTGTAAGAAAGTTTATGAATTTGTGTTGGGCCACATTCAAAGCTGTCCTGGGCCGCATGCAGCCTGCAAGCCATGGGTTGGACAAGCTTTATATATGGCATGCAAAACCTAAATATTTACTATCTGGCCCTTTCCAGAAAAACTTTTTTGGCCTAATTTCTAGGTAGCTCTTACTCTTCAATTTCAGAATGTTTTCCACGGGTCTAGAGATTTTCCTTTATTTCCTTTCATTATCAGCAGGGGTTAGTGTTGCAAGTCGAAAGAGTGAGGGTTGTGATCAACTCAGTATACCACCGGAAGCTATATGAGTAAACAGCAAACTGTTTTCATAAATGTAGGATGTTGGCAAACTGACAAACTGCGTCCGCTGCCCAGAAGGAATGCTGAGAGCAGTCACGCCCAAGCGCAGTGTTTCTTGTGATTAGGTATATTTGAAGCCTGTTAGCAATAATGTGAACTTGTGATCAATCAAGCAGCTGACCAGTCGTTACCTCCTCCTGCCTGCTCTTTCTACCCAATAAATACAAAGGGCTGTAGAAGCTCAGGGTGGCTGCCCTTGCTTACTAGAAGTAGGGAGTCCTTTTCTTCCCTGAACCCCTTCTTTAAAACAAATTATTTTGTCTTAAGTTTTCATTTCTGCATTCGTCTCCTTCACTCAGTCCCGTAGTAACTGTGGCAAACCGTGGCAGCTTAGTACCAGAATCAAACAGATGCTTTTTCAAATTCTGTCTGCCTGGGGCCCATGTTAGACCTATCAGATCAGAATTCTTAACTGTGCTGGCCTTTTACCTCGCATAATCCTGACTAAGAATTTCCTAACCATTTTGCCTTTAAGGCCAGCTCTGTGATTTGGACCTGGGGAGGCTAACCACCTGAAAAAAGGCTGCTTAGAAGACTTTTCTCTTGCTTCTTTCTTTCTTTCTCTCCTTTTTTTTTTTTTTTTTTTTGCGACAGGTCTTGTCTGTCACCCAGGCTGCCAGGATAGAGTGCAGTGGCATGATCTCGGCTCACTGCAACCTCTGCCTCCCAGGATCAAGCAATCCTCCCTCCTCAGCCTCCCGAGTAGCTGGGATTACAAGTGTGCACCACCTTGCCTGGATAATTTTTATATTTTATGTAGAGATGGGGTTTCCATGTTGCCCAGGCAGGTCTTGAACTCCTGGGCTCAAGGGATGCCCCCCTGCCTCAGCCTCCCAAAGTGCTGGGATTATAGGGGTGAGCCACCGTGCCTGGCCAGTGACTAGCTTTTTTCTCCATGATTTTTCCTGTGTCTCCTTTGTGTCAACACAAATCAACAGGAATCTAAGTGATATTTTAAGAGGTTTGGCTTTCACAAAAATAGCTACAACCAATAATGGAAATAAACTTGGATTTTTAACCTCCTTTAACTAGTTTTCTGCTTACAGCAAAGATTATACACATATTAGTCAGGAAGTTCACATAGGGCAATGTGAGTTAAACCTATTATTATCTTGGGTCAAATTAGTTTACTACTTCATAACAAGAAAAGAGGACTTTCCAAAAATGGATCTTAGATCCTGCAAAGGCCACAAAATGAACCACGGATTTGGAATTAGTTATAGCTTGTTTAACTTTGGAAAAAGTATTTGAAATCTTTGCGCTTTAATTATTGGCATTGTAGTTTGGATTGAGAATTTTATTTCCTTCTGGCTCTAAAATGCTTTAATGCTATACTTCAGTATAGGCCTGTCACTGGTCAGCTCCAGTTGAGTCTCCACAGAGAAGCACTTGGTGGCTCAGAGGGCTGATCGGGAGCAATGGGGAGAGGCATAAATATGTGGAAATTAACTGAAAAACAATACCATAGCTTTCCCAAGACTGGTCTAGGTCTCTCTTGCTATGTCTTGTGAAATTTTTAACTGACTTCATATGGGTATTTCAAGCCGCATTTAGCCAAAATATCAATTTGTATGGTAGATAAATCTGATCTGAAGAATGTTCTTCAGAAAATTACCTCAAGTTGGCTTTGTGTTTTATATTTTTGTTTAACTTAGACCCACATTTTGGAAACAGTTTCTTACACTTGACTCACTGAACTCTCTGAATAAAGGGGCCCAGCAAGCATTTTAGTATATTTTATAGCAGTATAAGTTTTAAGAGCTCTTTCATCCTTTTCTTACTTATGTGGAATGCTTATTAATGTCACAGGGATTTACTATGATTGAAATAAAGGGAGTCTGTGACCTTGGAAAGTTTGTAAGCAATCTTTAGGTATATAAATGGTATTACTTGTTTATGAACATCAAATAAAAGTTCAAATAGCATTAACATGAAAAGCAGAAAATAAGATGTGGAAGATATGTCTATATCATTAATTGAAGAGAACTGAAAGGGAAATTGAATTAATTATCTGGGAAACTGCCTCATTTTTTCACTCTCAAGGCTGGGACACTATTGTTAGTAACTCACTCTATTCAGGCTGAGTAATGGAAGAGCCTTCTTTGAGATATAAGATTCTGTATGTTCGAATTAGTGTATCAATGATTGCAGAGATGGAACTACTTTCTGATGACTTTTTTTCTGTTCTCTTAAGGTGGATTGTCTCTATACCCACTCCTTTATTCTGCAGTTTGAGTCAGGGAAAGAACAGGTAAGTGTTTAATCTATATTCTGAACTAATTTTAGAGGAAGAAGCAGGTGAAGGTTGGGCAGAGGATGAACATTCACTACATACTTTGGCATTAGTGGAGTCTCTTTTTAATCGCAATGTAAATACTCAATGAGGAATATTCCTACTTTGAATCAAAAGCATCCAAACAGAGCTTAAGTAAACCTTTGTTTTGAGGTTATAGACTAAATCTTGTTTGTTTGTTTTTACATTAGAGACTATCATAAAACAAATGGACTACAGCTTTAACCACAGTGTGAAAATAAGAAGAAGGAAGAGAATATGGAAGGCTCAGGGCAACCCATTCACTATCTCTGGGAAAAACTTGTCTTATTGCACAAAGGAATAGTTCAGTATTTGAAATAGGCAAAAGGTAGGGTCAGTTGGCTATTAATGTGAAAACTGAGCTAATTCAAATCTCCTGGTCACCCCTAGTGTTTTAAGCACTCACTTCTAGTTTGTAAAGAAAACTCTTGACTATGAAAAGTTACTAGAAATTATATCTTTGGCTGGCACCAGTGGCTCACACCTGTAATCCCAGCACTGTTGGAGGCTGAGGCAGGCAGATCACCTGAGTCCAGGAGTTCGAGACCTGCTTGGGTGAAACCCTGTATCTACTAAAAATACAAAAATTAGCGGAGTGTGGTGGTGAGCGCCTATAGTCCCAGCTACTCAGGAGGCTGAGGCAGGAGAATCACTTGATCTTGGGAGGCAGAGGTTGCAGTGAGCTGTGATTGTGTCACTGCACCCCAGCCTGGGCAACAGAGTGAGATATTGTCTCAAAAAAAAAAGAAAAAGAAAAAGAAAAAGAAAAACGGAAAAGAAATGATGTCTTCAATTGACAAGAATACCAGGTTTAGGCTGGGTGTAGTGGCTCAAGCCTGTAATCCCAGCACTTTGGGAGGCAAGGTGGGTGGATCACTTGAGGTCTGGAGTTTGAGACTAGCCTGGTCAACATGGTGAAACCCCGTCTCTACTAAAAAAAACCAATTAGCTGGGTGCTGTGGCATACGCCTGTAGTCTCAGCTATTCAGGAGGCTAAGGCAGAAGAATCGCTTGAGCCTGGGATGGGGAGGTAGCAATGAGCTGAGATTGTGCCACTGGACTCTAGCCTGGGTGACAGAGCAAGACTCTGTCTCAAAAAAACAAAAACAAAAACAAAAACAAAACAAAACAAAAAAAACCAGGTTTAATAAATTACCCACAAAATAATTACATACTGCCCTTTTAGATCATAATTTAGTTAAAGATATCCAGACATGATTAGCAGTCTAATATTCAAATATAAAGAAAAATCTATAGCATTATGTCACATTATACTATCTAGGATAATTGATTAACGCATACTATTTCCGGCATGGCAATATAGGATAGCTGCAATTTCATGGCACTATACAAAGTTCAAGATCTAGTCAAGCTATAGGTATAAAAATTCAATTTTATATGTTCCCTTATGGAATTGACTAAATAATTGAATCCTATGAACTAAACTGATAAGTGATTTGTTAATATTTAATAAAAGGTGCATGCTGTTTAGTACATTAGTTATTAGTGAAGACAAACTAGTATCAAAAATTATGGTAAATACTGGCCAGGTGCGGTGGCTCACGCCTGTAATACCAGCACTTTGGGAGGCCGAGGCAAGTGGATCACCTGAGGTCAGGAGTTTGAAAACAGCCTGGCCAATATGGTGAAGGCCCATGTCTACTAAAAATATAAAAATTAGCCAGATGTGGTGGCATGCATCTATAATCCCAGCTCTACAGGAGGCTGAGGCAAGAGAATCGTTTGAACCTGGGAGGAGGAGTTTGCAGTGAGCCGAGATCACGCTACTGCACTCCAACCTGGGTGACAGAGCAAGACTCCATCTCAAAACAAAACAAAACAAACAAAAAACAAACAGAAAAACCTTCTTGGTAAATACCATGGCTCAGGCCTGTAATCCCAGGACTTTGGGAGACCCAGGCTGGCAGATCACTTGAAGCCAGGAATTTGAGACCAGGCTGGCTATCATGGTGCAACTCTGTCTCTACTAAAAATCCAAAAAAAAAAAAAAAGAAAAATTAGCTGGGCATGGTGGTGCGCACCTGTGGTCTCAGCTACTTGGGAGGCTGAAGCACGAGAATTGCTTGAACCTGGGAGGCAGAGG
The DNA here is from genome assembly GCF_008728515.1 of Papio anubis. Lineage (NCBI taxonomy): Eukaryota > Metazoa > Chordata > Mammalia > Primates > Cercopithecidae > Papio > Papio anubis. Next base: position 92,116,476 of record NC_044987.1, on the reverse strand, counting down.
CTTCAGTGAGCCTGAGATCATGCCACTGCACTCGAGCTGAGATCATGCCACTGCACTCCAGCCTGGGCAACAGAGCAAGACTCTGTCTCAAAAAAAAAAAAAAAATTATGGTAAATAGTTTCAGAAAACAGCTTCAGATTAGAAGCTGTGATAGCCAGGTACAAGAGGTTCTCCTCCATAGCAATAGTTATCAGTGAGTGGTTCACACACTTTAGTGTAATAATCACCAGGAATTGCTTGTTAGAACAATCTTTAAATTATGATGTAGGATGAGATTTTGTTAGGAAGAATTCTGTATACAGTATATGTAAGCCCATCAATTGCTTGTTGATGCTTGTAACTTGCTTTTATATTTTGATATACAGCTTTTTCCTTGATCATCTATCACTTTACAGAAGTGTACAATCTTAGCAAAATGGTGTCATGTCATATTAACCAATATTCTCACAATTGGTGATACTAATGAAGACTCTGAGGGATGAGAAGATAACAAAATTTTTGATTCACTAAGATTAAATTATGGTTGGTGTGTTTTTATATTTTAAGAACATTTTCTTGTGTTTTTTGGTCATGCCTTCATGATACTAGTAACTTTTTATAAATAAAACTTTAAATTAATTAGACATTTCATATCGTAATAATACCAGAAAAAAAGAGAATGAGAGAACAACAAATGTTAGTGCTGTAGGCAGTCATCTATGAAGTATGACATTTGGAAGGACCTACCTGATAGAAAATATCTTTTTTATAGGCTGTTACTGTGACTGAAATTTGGCTATCAGAGATATTGATTTGCATATGATTAACAGATAATGAATTTTCACTGTGTATCTAGTGCTTTATATTCATTGTCTCAACTGACTCTCATAATAATCCAATAAAACATATAATGTTTTATCTCTGATTTAAAGATGAATAATTTAAGGTCCTCTTCTCTATGTTTTCTTCCTGGGTGATCTAACCTAGTTCCATGGATTAAACACATTATGTTATTCACTTCCAAATTTGTATTTCTAGCTGAGACCCTTCTTTAAGCCTCAGACTCAACATTTCCAGTTGCCTTTTTGACTTTTCCATGTGGATGTCACATAGATACCTTAAACTTGACATCTGCAAAAATAGAACCACTGATTTTTGTAGCAGATGCTATTGGTTGTCTATTTAACTCAATTTTCTCCTTCTTTGTTATTGGCAGAGTTATAATTTTTTTGTTTTTTGTTTTTGAGATGGAGTCTTGCTCTGTTGCCCAGGCTGGAGTGCAGTGGTGTGATCTCTGCTTACCACAACCTCTGCCTCCCAGGTTCAAGCGATTCTCCTACCTCAGCCTCCCAAGTAGCTGGGCTACAGGTGTGTGCCACCACAGCTGGCTAATTTCTGTATTTTTAGTAGAGATGGGGTTTCACTATGTTGGCCAGGCTGGTCTCGAACTCCTCACCTCATGATCTGCCCGCCTCGGCCTCCCAAAGTGCTGGGATTATAGGCGTGAACCACTGCACCCAGCCAGTTAAGTTTTCTATACCCCTACCCACCATGTGGATTGGGGAAGATGGCTCTGTCTCCAGCTCTAGGAGTAAATCTTGATTTATATAAGCCAGTCATGGATATCCCATTCCTTTTGACAGTGATTGGTTTAAGATAGGCATGTGAATGAGGTTGAGCCGATGAGATATGAGCAGATGTCTGCTGGGAAGTTTCTGGAAAGATTTTTCTCCCTTTTAAGTAGTCACTAGACTACTCAGCCTTCTTTTTCCTTTTTATGTTGTTGTGTATGAATGAGATGCTCAGAACTAAAAGCAATCTCACTGCCTAGGTGAGGATGGAGCCAACACTGGAGGAGGGCAAAACAAAGAGACTAAGGAATAGAGCAAATTATTTCACAAACCACATCAGGAATCCTCCATCTCTTGACTTCCTGGTATCTGAGATAATAACTTTGTTGACAATTCAATTTAAGTTGAATATTTCTGTTACTTGCAGCCAAAGGCATCCTGATAACAGTTTTTACCCCTAAAGTGTTGACTTTCCTTCTCAATTTTATTAAATGATGATACTATCTACCCAAGTGCTTAAGTAGGAACCCCAGGACTCATTACTTCACTGTTCTTCTCCTACTTCATCCAAAATCCTTGACTAGGCCTACAACTTGGAGGAGAGGAATAACAGAGAGGGAAAGAGAAGTATACTATTACTCTGAAGTTTCCATCTTAATTAACTGAAAGGATGGTGCCATCATTAACATAAGTAAAGGGGTCCAGAAGAGGAGTTAATTGAGGGGGCCAAAAAAGATAAATTTTATAAATGTGTTGAGTTTGTTTCATTGTTTTCCATTAAATTTTGGATTAGAAACCCAAAAGAAAACCTATTCTATTAGGAAAAAAGCAAAAGTCTTATTAAGAGTATGCGTACTCCCAATTTTATAATAAGAATAACTTTTAAAAATATATAGATGAAGTCTCACTGTGTTGCCCAGGCTGAAGTGCAGTGGCTTGATCATAGCCCACTGCAACTTTGAATTCGACAATAACGTTTTTTTCTCCCATGTACATTATATCTAAAATAAGGTTAAATAAAATAAATAAATCATAAGTTCACATAAAACCTCTCCCATGGTGTATGTAGTACATCTTCTAGATAATTATTTGTAGTTGATTAATCCATCATACTAATATTGACACTTAAAATTCAATAGCTAATTGACATGTTACTATATTATATACAAAGTAAAAACTAGAGTGAAAATTCAGTACATACAACAAATTTCAGAAAGATTTCAACTACAATTTGTGGTGCTACCGATTATTATATGAAAAATTTAAAGTTATATGCTACTCTGACTATAAATATTTATGCATTAATATTTATTAAACGTATGTTATGTGCCAAGCACTGTGCTGAGGTTATAGATACAAAGATGAATATGATACATTCTCTGCCCACAAGCATGGAAAGAAATAACTATAATGAAATGTGGTAAGTGCTGTAACTATAACAAGTTATAAGCACTCACTTGTTTTTACTATAGCATTTAAGTAGGCTGCAGAAACCTATTCATTTACGTCATGTATATAAGTTATTCTTTGATGTAGATATTATCTCATGTTATTCTCCTAGGGAGTCACTGTGCTTATTCACAACCAATTCTAACTAGCTCTAGATCTAATAGTGTAGGATATGAAAACTGTGATTATAGAGAACCTAGTATGGGAGACATGTAAATGTGCTTACTCCCTTTACTACATCAAGTAAAAATGACATAGTTTCACTCTGATGATTATGGTTAGGACTGGATTAAGATAGTCTGAGGCTTTAATCTATGTTAAGTGTAAAAATAATTCCAAATTGTAATACAGATTCACATTCTATTCATTAAAAAAACTCACAGGTCGGGCATGGTGGTTTATGCTCAGGAGTTCGAGACTAGGCCGGGAAATATGACAAAACCCTGTCTATACAAAAAAATACAAAAAATGGGGCCAGGCATGGTGGCTAATGCCTGTAATCCAAGCACTTTGGGAGGGTGAGGTGGGCAGATCAGTTGAGGTCAGGAGTTCGAGACTAGCCTGGCCAACATATTGAAACCCCATTTCTACTAAAAATACAAAAATTAACCAAGCATGGTGGCACAGGCCTGTAATCCCAGCTACATGGGAAGCTGAGGCAGGAGAATCACTTGAACCTGGGAGGCGGAGGTTGCAGTAAGCTGAGATTGTGCCACTGTATTCCAGCCTGGGTGACAGAGTAAAACTCTGTCTCGGAAAAAAAAAAAAAAAAAAAAATTAGTCAGGTGTGGTGGTGCACTCCTGTGGTCCCAGCTACTTGTGGGGCTGAGGAGGGAGGATCGCTTGAGACCAGGAGGTAAGTCTGCGGTGAGCCGAGATTGCACCACTGCACTCCAGCCTAAGTGACAAAATGAGACCCTGTCTCAAACCCCCACAAAACAAACAAACAAAAACCCAAAAAGCAAAAATCAAAGCAAAAACCCACAGACTTTGTAGTGGAAAAAAGCATTTAATTTGCATATATGTAAAGTTACATTAGATTAACTAAGAGGGGAAAATGGGGACAGAAAAAAGGGAAAGAAGAGAGCAAGTGGTAGAAAGAGGAAGAACTTCCCATTACCTGTGCTTGGAACTAGATGCCTGATTAGCCACTGAAAATATCTTTGTTTACTCATTCATGAATTCATTTAACCAATTTATACATACTGAGTTCCTAAAAATTGTGATGACAATAATAATGAATAATAATAAGGTCGGGCACAGTGTTCACGCCTGTAATCCCAGCACTTTGGGAGGTCAAGGCAGGAGGATCGCTTGAGCCCACGAGTTTGAGACTAGCCTGCGCAACACAGGGAGACCCCTGTCTCTACAAACAAACAAAATAGCTGGTCATGGTGGCGTGCGCCTGTGGTCCCAGCTACTCAGAAGACTGAAGTGGGGATCACTGGGGCCCAGAACCCCTGGGGCCCAGGAGGGTGAGGTTGCAGTTAGTGGTGATTGTGCCACTGCACTCCAGCCTGGGTGGCGAGCAAGACCTTTCTAAAATACTAATATTAATACAACAGCTCATACTTTTTGAATGCTTACTATCGGCCAAGCACAGTGCTATGCACTTTGTGCACCTTATCTGTCATATTTATATCTTAGAGGTAGGTACTACAGGTGGGTATCCTTTCTCCAAAATGCTTTGGTGTTTCAGATTTCAGGGTTTTGGGATTTTGAAATATTTGAACATACACAATGGGATATGTTGGGTTAGAGACCCAAATCTAAACACAAAATTCATTTATGTTTCCTATGCACCTTATGCACATAGCCTGATGGTGATTTTATGCAATATTTTTAATAACTTTGTGCATGAAACAAAGTTTTGACGGCAGTCTGTCATATCAAGTCCAGTGTGGAATTTTCCATTTGTAGCATCACGTTGGTGCTCAAAAAGTTTCAGATTTTAGAATATTTAGGATTGCAGATTTTTGGATTAGGGATGATCATACTGTATCATTATTCCCATTTTACCAATGTGGATTTTGAGGCACAGAGAGGTCAAATGCCTTGCCCAATGTCCTGAGATAGTACATGGCAGAGTCAGGATTTGCACCAAGCCATTTGCTCTTAATCTCTATGCTATGTGCCATTTACTGTGCTAGCCATTGGGGATTTAAAAGTAAATATGACAAAGTCCCTGTCCTCAAAAAGTTCACAGTCTATTAGGAGAGAGGAAGTGTATACAGACAATTGCAAGGGCCTATGATAAATACTACAATAAAGATATGTAGAGTCGAGTGATTGTACCAAGCAGGGAATGATCAGTTCTACTTAGATGGGAGTGGAGAGTTGATGAAATTTCAAAGAGAGAACCTGTGAACTGGAATTTAAAGGATGAGAAAGTGTTTTTAGATAGGCCTACTGACAGTAAAGAGCATCCAGGCAGAGGAAGCAGCATGTACAAAGAATCGTGAAGGGAACTGCTGGTTGTGGCAGAGTCAGGATATGCCAGGCAAGTGGAGGAAGATGTACAGAGTTCTAAACTTGTTTTTTGTTTTTTGAGACAAGGTGTCTCTCTATCACCCAGGCTGGAGTGCAGTAGCGCAATCATAGCTCACTGTAGCCTCAAATTCCTGGGCTCAAGTGATCCTTCTGCCTCAGCCTCCAAAGCAACTGGGACTATAGATGTGTGCCACCATTCCTGGCTCATATATGCAGTTTCTAACTACTGATAGAAACAGTTAGGTTTCTTTAAATGTTCACATGTACCATGACTTGAAAGTGATATCCCCAAAGTGAAAATAATGGTTAAGTCCTTTAACTTTTTAAGTTTTTAAGTTGTTACTTTTTTTTTTTTTTTGAGGCTGTCTCAGTCTGTCACCCAGGCTGGAGTGCAGTGGTGCGATCTTGGCTCACTGCAACCTCTGCCTCCTGGGTTCAAGTGATTCTTATGCCTCAGCCTCCTGAGCAGCTGGGATTACACAGGCACTTGCCACCATGCCTGGCTCATTTTTGCATTTTTAGTATAGACAAGGTTTCTCTATGTTGGCCAGGCTGGTCACGAATTCCCTACCTCAAGTGATCCACTCACCTTGGCCTCCTAAAGTATTGGGATTACAGGCGTGAGCCACCACAGCTGGCTGAAAACCCTTTTATAAGGGCATCAAATCCTATTCTCCCCTCATGACTCAATCATCTCCTAAAGGCCACACCTCATAACACAGTTGCTTTGGAGATTAAGTTTCGACATGAATTGTGGACAGGACAAAAACATTCAAACCATAGCACTGATCATTAGGGAAACTGCATAGAGTTAGAAGGTCATTCAGAGGTGATTACATTCAACTCATTAGCCTCTCTACACCTTAGTTTTCTAATATGCAAAAAGTACATAGTAATAGGATTGTTGTGGAGACTAAGAGGAGATGATGTATGTAAAAACACTTAGCTCATTGTCTGGCACATAGTAAATTATCATAAATATTAGTTATTATTAGAGTATAGCTGTTATGGTTAGTAAATACCAGATTGAAAGGTCATAGTCTGTTCACTCAGTCATTTGAATTTATTTGGCATTTGCATGCCAGGCATTGTGCTAGAATCTGGTAAGCTAGTGAACAAAATTTATCTCTGTTTTCACGAAGCTTGTGTCCTAGGATACAGTTAATAAATATACCAGATGAGATGGTGATTGTGCTACAGAGAATAAAACAAGGTGGGGTTAAAGTACGAGATGTGCATGGGTGTTACTATGGAGTAGTCAGGAATGTTCTCCCTAAAAAGGTGACATCTGGGCAAAGGCCTGGAGAAAGGGAAAGAGTAAAAAGAATTTCAGACAGATTTTTACTGGAAAACATGGTTAAAAATTTGAGGGCAGGGGGCTGGGTGCGGTGGCTCATGCCTGTAATCCCAGCACTTTGGGAGGCCGAGGCAGGCGGATCACCTGAGGTCAAGAGTTTGAGACCAGGCTGGCCAACATGGTGAAACCCTGTCTACTAAAAATACAAAAATTAGCCAGGCGTCGAGGCAGGCACCTATAATCCCAGTTACTCGGGAGGTTGAGGCAGGAGAATCGCTTGAACCCGGGAGGTGGAGGTTGCAGTGAGCCGAGATTGTGCCATTGCACTCCAGCCTGGGGGACAAGAAAGAGATTTTGTCTCCAAAAAAAAAAAAAAAAAAAAAAAAAATTTGAGGGTAGGGAACAGTTCTTTCACATTTTGGCAGCATGCAAAAACAATGTGGGCCTGAAACATATTACATTCGTATTGAATAATTATTCAACACAACTACTGAAACATATCATTAGTTAGGTGCTTAAAATAGGTGTGATTATCAGTATAACTAGAACTACAGCTTTTTTTTCTAATATTTCACTTTAAAAATTAAGCAACTTTTTTTTTTTTTTTTTTGTCGGAGTCTGGCTCTGCCACCCAGGCTGGAGTGCAGTGGCCGGATCTCAGCTCACTGAAAGCTCCGCCTCCCGGGTTTACGCCATTCTCCTGCCTCAGCCTCCGGAGTAGCTGGGACTACAGGCGCCCGCCACCTCGCCCGGCTACTTTTTAGTAGAGACGGGGTTTCACCGTGTTACCCAGGATGGTCTTGATCTCCTGACCTCGTGATCCGCCCGTCTCGGCCTCCCAAAGTGCTGGGATTACAGGCTTGAGCCACCGCCTCCGGCCGGGAGGGGTCTTACCATGTTGCTCAGGCTGGTATCAAACTCCTGACCTCAAGTAATCCTCCTGCCTCAGCCTCCCAAATTGTTGGGGTTACAGGCATGAGCCAGTGAACCCTCACACCCGGCCAATATTTACTTTTTGAATTAATAACACATTCACATGAAGCAAACATCAAAAAGTATAAAAAGCTATTCAGTGAAGTCTCCCTCTCTCTCCTGTTCTCATGCACATGCTTCCCGTTGCTCTCCACAGGTAACACTTATTCGTTTTTCTTTCATCTTTCCAAAGGCTTTTTTGAAAAAACGAATATATCGGGAGGCTGAGGCAGGAGAATGGTGTGAAAACCCGGGAAGTGGAACTGGCAGTGAGCCAAGATCGCACTGTTGCACTCCAGCCTGGGCGACAGAGCAAGGCTCCGTCTCAAAACAAACAAACAACAACAACAACAAAACCGGAATATATAAGCCAATACATGTTATACTTAAACAAGGAAAAACATCAAATATCCAGGGATCTTTTCCGAAGCTTGTATTTAAAAAGAAAATAAAATCAATCATATTTTGCCCCAGATGCTCAAGATTACCCACCTATCTTAGGCTCATGACCTTCAAGCCGGAAGTGTCCTAGCGCGGGAAAAGGTGAACCGGAAGGGCTGACAGGCGCTAGAGGCACGCTTCACTGAGGTAACTCGGAGCAGTCAAAAGCGTGTGTAGTTGGGCTGTTTAGGAAGCAGCCGTAATCTTTTCACCCTGGGTCCACTTACGGGTTTGCCCTGCACCTCCACCTGCCTAACCTGCCCTTCCTTGCTCTCGTTGCCAAGGGTCTGCTTTGGCCTGGAGCCTCCTGACTTTTGGGCTGTGTCTAGAATCTTCCGCGCTCCCGACCCAGGAGAAGCAGCCACCCTCAGGCCTCCATCTGGATCTCTGCTTGGGCAGGATTGAAACTGTGGGTGAGTCATGAGGGTCTCGTCTGTTCATCGTGGAGAAGCGCCTTCTGTACATGTGCCTTGCGTGGTGGTGGTTTTTGTTTTAAACCTCATGTTTGCCTTATGAATGCAATGTAGTAATGTCGATTGTTCTTGTGCAAATTTTCAAACAACTCTGACGGCTCAGAGTTGGCAACATTTGGAACTGTTATTGGTGAATCTCGAGTTTTTCCTTGGTGAACCTTACTTTGCAGAATGTTTTAAGTATAGTGCGAAAGTTCTAGTGCAGTTGCAGAAGTGTGTAAATTCCCAAGGACATTTCTCGATTTTTTCCTTCATTCTGCTGGTAATTTTGTTTCCCCCAAAGTGCCTTGCACGAGCAAATTTAAATGGAATCTCACTGGGAATGAGATGACTGCCATGCTAATACTGATAATGCTGAATTATAAATATAAATTATTTGGTCGGGGCGGTGGCTCACGCCTGTAGTCCCAGCACTTTGGGAGGCCGAGGTGGGCAGATCTCCTCAGGTCAGGAGTTTGAGACCAGCCTGGTCAACATGGCAAAACACCGGCTCTACTAAAAATACAAACATTAGCCAGGCGAGGTGGCGGGCACCTGTAATCCCAGCTCCTTGGGAGGTTGAGGCAGGAAAATCGCTTGAACCCGGGAGGCGGAGGTTGCAGTGAGCTGAGATCACACCACTGCACTCCAGCCTGGGCGACAGAGCGAGACTCTGTCTAAAAAATAAAATAAAATAAATCACTCATGTCATTGCTGCAATCTTCCACTTCACTTTGATTTGAAAATAAGTGACAACCCTTAAGTCAGTTATGGGAACCTTTACGGTCACTGCACTTCTTTTAGAAAGAAAATGTGAAGATTCCACGGAGTCTTCTGTTTACACTGAGATCCTCGAACTGGTGATTATTGGTTATTTTGCTTTAGTTGTGATAAATTCCAATGGCTGTCTTTGTATTATACCTTGAAGAAAAAACCTATACTGACATACCCCAACCTGAGAATCAGCAAATACTCTGTGGGTGGAGTTTCCTCTGTAGTCCTTCACTGGTGTCTTTTCTCAGCCATTTCTTCGGCCAATTTGAGTCTTTACAACCCTCCCTGGTTTCAGGGTTGTCTTGGCGTAGTTGTTTAGTTTTGGAAAACTAGATTCCCCACTTTGATGATTTATAAAATGTGTTAATGCAGCTTGAGAAAACGTTTTAATTTCCATACGACTTCATATCGTAGTGTCAGGAAGGAAGCGAATGACAGATTTTAAAATTCCGAGTGTCCACTAGGCGGCAGCATAGTGTTTTTAGTTTCTTTCGCTCTGGCCCGTAATAACTGTACAGGTGCGGCGATAGTGTTATTCTAATAGCAATAGATATCATATGTGGAATGCTTATTACACGCCAGGGGCTGGAGATTATCTCATTTAATCCTAAGAAAACAAACCCCAAACCCTGTACCGTAGGTATTCCCAGTATTCTCCTTACACTTCGTGAGAAAACCATGGGAAATAGATTAAATAACAATGCAAGGCTGATTACACAGCCGACAAGTGGTGGAGCTAGAATTGAAACCCAGGTGCTTAACCACCACTTCATGCTAACTAAATTAAAGTTATTGCAAGTTTGACCAAATTGTGAAGGATGCTATAAGATGAGAAGTCTGATTGTGTGTTTTCTGAAGGAGGTGAAAAGTGGGCACTGTTATTTATATAGTGTACCTCAAGACAGTTGGAGGTACACCATTTCCAAAACGCAGTATTTCCTAAATTGTGTTCCGGGGAGCACTGGTCCTGTGAGATGCTTCAATAAACAAAGGTTTTTGTGGCCAGAAATACTCTTGGAATTCATTTAAGGGCTCTAAAATGTCCTGCGGTAAAGGAACTTGTTTAACCTAACTTTTTTTGAACGTTCTTAAACTTCTCTGATTACAGCCGACATTAAGAGTCAATACTTACCTTTACTATATGAGTAAATACTTACACATGAGTCAATACTTACCTTTACCATAAGCAGTGTACACTTATGTTTTTTATTTTATTTTTTACTAGTCCAGCCTTTCCTTTAAAAAAAATTCTGGTCAAGACCCATTCTATTGATTTTTTTGACTCATGAATGAGTCACAGTCTACAGTTTTACTGCACTAGACCATGGGGTCCTCTTTTTGTGCTGTGCTTATTAATGGAACACACTTTGGGAAACTGTGTTAGGGCTATAGTTGAAATAAGTCATTGATGCAATGGTAAATGTCTTTGTTGATGGATTATGTTCTTTTATCAGTCCTGGTAACAGTTGAATGAGAACAGTGGTGGGGATTGTGTGTGTGTGTGTGTGTGTGTGTGTGTTTGAGACAGGATGTGGCTCTGTTGCCCAGGCGGAGTGCAGTGGCGTAGTGTTGGCTTACTGCAACCTCCACTTCCTGGGCTCAAGTGATTTTCCCACCTCAGCCTCCTGAATAGCTGGGACTACAGGAGCACACTACCGCAAGCGTATACTTTTTGTTTTTGCGTTTTGGTAGAGATAGGATTTCGCCATGTTGCTCAGTCTGGTCTTGAGCTCCTGAGCTCAAGCAATTGCACTGCCTCGGCTTCCCAAAGTGCTGGGATTGCAGGCATGAGCCACCACACCTGTCTGAGAATGGTGTTTTTTTAATTGGAAATTATTCTTTACAATCAGTTTAGGCCACTAATGAAGGAAGAACACATAACAATTTTGTAGATTAGAATTTTCCAAAGTATGTTCTTTGGAATACACGTTCCCCAGAATACTGGCTTGTCTTCTGAATTATGAAAAAAAGTGTTTCATGGTCAAGGTAAACTTGGTAAATATGGATTAAAGTTAAACAGGCTCTAACAAAGCTAATGGGACTGCTTATCTCTGAAATGGGTAGTGTATGGGATTTCCCAGATTTATTTGACTGTGGAACTTTTTTTTAGAAATGTATCTTGTGGGCCTTGTGCCCCTTAGAACATACTTTGGGAAATAATTATGTAGCTAATTAAGGCAGAAATGTTTTTGTTGTAATGCACATTTAGGTGAAAATTTTTATTGTAAATTATTCATGTCATTTTCCTAATTCATTTATTTGCTAATGTTGACATGACAGAGAAACACATCGGAAGTCATTCAGCTTTCTTAATTTCTTGATGACCTGTGGAAATTTTCTGTTAGTAACAAGAAAAACCTTTATGAGATTTTCTGGCACTGATTAATTTCATATAAAACTAAAACTTATTTTCAGTTAAGTTTAATGAGCAGTATATTTGTAGCTGTGTTGGAATCAACTTTTATTAAGCTATTTGGCAATTCTTGTTTCATATTTGAAAAAAAATGGAGTTTAGTTTAGTTAAAAGTTGTAAGTGTTTTATAAAATCCTTAAAGGAATTTTCCTAAGTTTTATTTATAAGGTGGCCAAAATTAGTGCTTATGTACTTGATCCAAAGGTCTCTAGTATATTGCCTTAGATTGTTTGAATTTACAGTACATTTAGTAGCTTATTTTATGTTATGGTTTCATAATGATCTTTGTGGACAGAATATCCAATTCTCTCAATCTCTTCACACATATCATACAGTTAATGTTTTGTTTATTTCTAAATTTCTAAAATTTATATATATAATCTTCCCTTTGTTTCTTAAAACAAGGAACAATTTGGTAAAGATTTTAGTATGAATAGAGAATGTTTTACTCATAATAGTGTAAATATTTTAAGAAACTAAAAGTGGTTTTTGTAATTTTATGTAATTTATATCAATTTAATAAAGTGTTTATCAAGTATTCACTATGCTCTCAAGGTTTTTCCCTACTTGGAGGTTAATAAGCCTTCTTCAAACATGAAGCAGTTAATGAAAAAGTAACATTATTTATGGGCAGTATTATAAATGGGTAAAATAAAGTGCAAAATTATGTGGAATAGACAATAACAGAATGGGGCAATATACACAATAAAGTGCTAACCATATGATCTGACAGTAAGTATAGTTCAGAAAAGGAGAAATTGGTGTGAATGGGATTTGTAAGAAAATCTTCACAGAGGAGATGGAATTTGATCTGATTTTAAAATATGTTTAAACAGAGAATATGTGACAAGGCATTTGGTATAATAGAGCAGAATATGTGATGGTATTAGTTCAGCCTCCTTAACATGACATAAAAGACCCCCTAAGACTTGCCTGCTTCTCAAGCCTCATCTCATCTTCTCTCAGCCTTACCTGTTAGACTTCAATCTCCCTATGCTACTTTTAGTTCTTCATTTAAAATGATGTTTCTTCCATCTGTGCCTTTACTTATGCTGTTTTTCCCTCTAAAATACTGTTATCTAATTTTTCATTTTACTAATGTCTTGTCTTTTAAGATTTTAAGTCTCAGCCCAGAAGTCACCTTCCTCAGGCTGACTGGCCTTCCCAAGCCACCCCTGATTTTCTCATACTGGGTGTCCAACTTCACACATGATCACATTGTATTATAATTATTTTGTATATCTGTATCTTTCTACTAGAGTTCCTTGAGAAAAAGGTGTCTGCGTTTATTTTTTGTTGAGACAGGGTCTCATTCTGTCACACAGGCTGGAGTGTATTGGTGCGATCATAGCTAGTTGTAGCCTCTACCTCCCTGGCTCAAGCCATCCTTCCACCTCAGCCTCCTGAGTAGCTGAGACTATAGGTGTGCACCACCCATGCCCAGCTAATTTTTCTGTTTTTTGTAGAGACATGGGTCTCACTATGTTGTCTAGGCTGATCTCGAACTCTTGGCCTCAAGCGATCCTCCTGCCTTAGCCACCCAAAGTGCTGGGATTACAAAACTGAGCCAACACCTCCAGCCTGGATGTCTGTATTTTTAAAAAAATCAATTACATTTTGAATATAGAAGAGACTAATAAACATTTGTTAAATGAACAAATACATCTTTCTTTGTTTCCTTTATTTACTTACATTAATATTTTCAGGATTTAAGTTTCTTCTTAGTTCTGGTATTTTGAAATTTATTTAACAAGGTCAGGTTTACACTTGATTTTATAATTGATCTCTTTGGAAACTCAGTGATTTTTGTATTTTGGCCCTTTCACCTTATCCTTCACTCTACTCACTAAGAAAGAGAGGAGTATTATTCTCTTTTTTTCCCCTAAGGCTAAGTGTTCAATCTTTATATTTCTAAAACTCCTTCCCCATTAACTGTTTTTGGAATTATAGGTAGCCTAAAATCTAGTCTCCATAGGTTAATTAGATCAGAATTTGACAGCTAGAATTGCACTAGATATTATCTTATCTAATTTGCTGTTGAAATTATGACTGTTTTTGCAAGGGGATAGTATATTTAAAAATTAACAATACAAAAATTAAACTTAGTTTAGCATTCTTATTTTAGAGATAAAGTGAATAAGGCTTGGGCACCGTGACTTTGAACTCTTTGAACACTTGTAGCACCCTTTTTTGTTTATCTACCATGTCTTTTATATTATGCCTGGTGTTACCATGCCTTGAGTTAAACTTATTTGTATATGTGCTTTATCCATTTTTCTAGATTTTAAATACCTAGAGATTAAGATTAACTTGGCCAAGCACAGTAGCTCATGCCTGTAATCCTAGCACTTTGGGAGGCTGAGGTGGGAGGACCGCTTGAGCCCAGACTAGCCTGGGCAAACATAGTGAGACTCTGTCTCTACAAAAAGTACAAAAATTAGCTGGTTGTTGTGGCATGTGCCTGCAGTCCCAGCTACTTGGGAGGCTGAGGTGGGAGGATCTCATGAGCTCAGGAGGTCGGGGCCACAGTGAGCTGTGATCACACCACTGCACTCCAGCCTTCATGACAGAGCGAGACCCTGTCTCAAAAAAAAAAAAAAAAAAAAAAGATTTGTACCATCAAATTTGTACCATCTGTAGTTCCTTAAACAGAAAGATTTATTGAATTACATCATTGTTATTCTTTATTGCCTGTGTATGAGAAGTCTAATTAATTTTTAAAAATCCGTATATGGATACTCTTCCTTTATTGCTCTTCTTTAGGTCTTTCTAGCTTTGTAATATCCTTCTAAAAGTTTATCTATCACAGTTATAGGGAACACTCTGATTGTATATGCTACCTTCTTTGATTCATGGTTTTCAAGTATCCTTCTCTTGCCTTTTCCAAAGGATATGAGTGGTGTATTCAATTCAGTGTAATATGCAATGCAACAAAAATTAATTTAGTTCCTACCTTTTTAAATGATTATATCTGGCAGTATGAGAATACAAATGTGTGTAAGACTTGGTCATTGGTCAAGGAATTTGCAATATAATGGATAAGGCAACTTTTGCTATTACAAGATAGAATCTG